>NC_092338.1:286582500-286847500 GCF_046630445.1 Rutidosis leptorrhynchoides | reverse complement strand
GTATCTACTTGTCATTCTAAGAGCGCATGACACATCCGTTCTAGTGCATATCATCGCATACATGATTGACCCAATAGCAGACGCATATGGGACATTCTTATGCTTTCTTGTTCATCTTTCGTGGTGGGGCACTGAGATGAACTGAGAAACGCCCCTCTTTGAAAAGGTACCAAACCTTTCTTAGAGTTTACTTCTTGAACCTTTTCAAGCCTTTTTAATGTATGCACTTTGATTCAAACCTATCAATTTCTTGGATCTATCCCTGTAGATCCTAATCCCAAAATGTATTGTGCTTCTCCAGTATCCTTAATGGAGAAGCAGCTACTTAGCCAAGTCTTAACTCCTCGCATTTGTGGAATATCATTCCCAAATAATAATATATCATCCACATATAGTACAAGGAACATGACAGTACTCCCACTAGCTTTCTTGTATACACAAGCATCATCACCGTTATTAATGAAGCCAAATTTCTTGACTTCCTCATTAAAACGATGATTCCACATTATCGATGCTTGTTTCAATCCGTAGATTGATTTCTTTAACTTGTATACTTTATTCGGATATTTCAGATCAACAAAACCTTTAGGCTGAACCATATAGACATCTTCCTTAAGATATCCATTTAGTAAAGCAGTTTTGACATCTATTTGCCATATCATAAAATCATAATGAGAAGCAATGGCAAATAATATCCTAATAGACTTTAGCATCACCACGGGTTTAAAAGGTTTCATCATAGTCAATTCCTTGAGTTTGAGTGAAACCTCTTGCTATAAGTCTAGCCTTGTATGTATCCAAGTTTCCATGTATGTTGGTTTTCTCCTTGAGAAGCCATTTACAATCAACTAGCCTAGAGCCAGGAGGTTGCGTAACAAGTTCCCAAACTTGGTTGTCATACATGGATTGCATCTCAGATTTCATGGCTTCCTGCCATTTATCTTTATCAATTCTTGATAAAGCATCTTGGTAGTTTGTTGGTTCATCCAAATCAACCGTATAGCAACCATCTATGAGAAACCCATATCTCTCAGGAGGATTGCTAATCCTACCAGATCTACGAATGTCTTGTGTATTTTGATCATCCATTTGATCACTATCAACATTTTCATGTTGTGTGCTAGTGTTAACCAATTGTGTATCATCTACTTGATCTTGAACCTCTTCAAGATCTATTTTCCTTTCACTATTTCCTTCCATTAGGAACTTAGTTTCAAGGAATTCTGCCTTCCGAGCAACAAATACATTCTGCTCGGATGGATCATAGAAATAGTATCCCATATCATCCTTGGGATATCCTATGAAGATACACTTCGTGGATCGAGTATTCAACTTATTAGGGACGTAACGCTTAGGATAAGCTTCACATCCCCATACCTTTAAGTATGATAGAGATGGAGGTTTTCCAAACCACATCTCATGAGGAGTTCGTTCCACTTTCTTGGTTGGGGCTATATTTAAAATACGAGCCGCGGAGCTTAGACAATAACCCCAAAATGATAAAGGTAACGAGCTTCTTGCCATCATAGATCGAACCATATCCATTAGGGTTCGGTTCCTCCTTTCGGACACTCCATTAAGTTGGGGTGTTCCTGGTGGAGTAAGTTGTGAGATAATCCCACAACTCCTAAGATGATCTTGGAAGGCATCGCTTAGGTATTCACCTCCTCTATCGGTACGAAGTACCTTGATTGTCTTATTGAGTTGATTTTGTACTTCGTTTTGATATTCCTTGAATACTTCAAAAGTTTCGTCCTTGTGTCTTAATAAGTAGACATATCCGAAATGACTGAAGTCATCAATGAAAGTAACGAAGTATCTTTCATCATTCCTAGCTATGGGCTTAAAGGGTCCACATACATCCGAATGTATTAATTCCAATAAGTCCTTAGCCCTTTCATAGGTCCCTTTGAAAGGTGCTTTAGTCATTTTGCCTTGTAAACAAGATTCACATACATCAAATGAGTCAAGTTCATTTGATTTCAAAAGTCCATTCTTTTGAAGTGTATGTATTCGATTCTTGTTTATGTGACCAAGGCGACAATGCCATAAGTAGGAATCACTCAAATCCCTTTTGAGTTTCTTGGTGCTTGTATGGTATATTGAGCTACTAGATAATGTGTCATCATGAACCAATTCATAAATTCCATTTGAAGGCGTAGCCTTAAAATAGAATACATTATCCAAAGAAACATGGATATCATCATTAATGAAATTAAGATTAAAACCATATTGTTTCAAACGGGAAACAGAAATAATGTTTCGTGTTAAATCAGGTGCATACAAAACATTTTTCAATATAAGCTCCAAACCACTTGGTAGCTTTAAAACAAAGTCTCCTTGAGCTTTTACGTGCACCTTTGCACCATTTCCCATGTAGAGACTTGTTGTTCCCACATTTAGTTTACTTCTTATGAACCCTTGCAATGAATTGCAAATATGAGTTCCACATCCTATGTCTAATACCCATGTATTAGAAGAAGTAATACTAAGCTCAACGTATATCTTGTATACATTACCTGAGGTTTGCCCTGCATCCCTCTTTGCATTCAACTCCTTTAGGTAGACCGGGCAGTTGCGTTTCCAGTGACCTATCACACTGCAACCATAGCACGGATCTTCCTTGGGGTTTGCTTGTCTGGCAACCTTTTGCCATTTAGTGTTGTTGGTTGGGGAAACCATCTTACCTTTTCCTTTGCCCTTGTAGGTGGGTCCTTTCTTCTTATCCACCTTTGGCTTAGAAGAGGATTCATCCTTGGATCCACCTTCTTTGATCATGAGCATGGGTGAAGCCTTTTTACCCATGCTTGATTCATCCGTCCTTAGTATGACATGTAATTCGCCAATGCTCTTATCCCAATCATTCATGCTGTAATTCAACACGCATGTGTCAAACCTTTTTGACAAAGAGTTGAGGATAAGGTCCGTGGTTAATTCATTTGACACGGGACTGTTGAGACGGTGCAATCAATCAATAAGGCTTTTCATCTTTAGTACATAAGATGAAATGGATTGGGAGTTATTTTCTTTTCCGAGGATGGACCTCAATGATAGGTTATTAAAGTTGATTGGTGCGTTTGGAATGTTGTTGTTTGTTATTGGCGGCCATCTACAAAATTTGACAAAGTTTGTTTAAGAATTGATTTATAATTTAACAATCAATACCCTTTTAGTTTAATTGATCCATGTTAAATTTTAGAATCCAACGGTAAACCAAATTTCGGTTAGGTGACCTTTATCCCGTTATTTGATTTAGCTAGGTAGTCATTCCATGACAATTGCAATCCTTTTGCAACTTCTAAGGTATGGGATCATGCAATCCTTTTGCATGGCATATTTATCCCATCAACGCCTATTTGTTCCTCATGCTTCGGTGACCCTAAGTTCATGATTCCCAAATCAAGTTGTCCTACTTGTATAAACGTGTAAACTTAACGTACAGGTGGTTAGGTGACCTTTATCCCACAAGCATGTCAAATTCACCTTAACCACATTAGTTTGTTCATGACGGTTAGGTGACCTTTATCCCATCATGAGTTCCCTAACATGCTTAAGTGTCACACAAAAGGATGGCGTTAAACTTGTTTTCCTTGTTTGTAAAAGGGATTTTAAGTTTTCATTAATTCTAGTTTGAGAAAACTTTTATGCCATACACCAACATGCATTTAGTGTATGGTACATTTGAAAATCCATTTTTCATGTCATGTAATAAATCCAATTTTATTACTTTGATATAAACCATTTTATATGTGTAATCCTTTCTTGTTCTTAATAACCATTTATTAAGGTCTTTAGTTGCTTTTAATTTAACCAATTAAATTGTCGTTTTGCATGTCATTAATACGTCTAATTTAACCAATTAAATTTTAGTTTTGTTTGTTGTTAACTTGTGTGATTAACTTGTAGCATACAAACATACAATCCACAATCATACAAGAAATTAAAACAACCACGCATGCAAAACAAATGTTCACAATCAAGCCTTTTGGTAGACATTTTGTTTAGCCGAAAACAAAATGCCACCGGTCAATGGGTAAAACACAAAGTAAGAGGTTTTAACCTCCCACTTAACCTTGTATCCACATGCTTCTTGTGTTCTTCCTTGTGATCTTCATGCATCTTCATCTTGTTACAAAATATATCCTAATACATTTTGTCTAGAAAATGAAAATACAACCTAATCTATTTTACATGCCAAATATAAAATAAATTACATAACCAAAATTAATATTACATACCAAATGAATAATTAATTTTACAAACCAAATTGAATGAATATTACAACCATATCAAAATAATAAATCAACCAAGCAAATATCCATTCAAACACACATGCAAACATCATAAGGTCAAGGCATTGATTGTGAACTTAGACATACAACAAAATTGACCAATTTGCAAGTTCCAAACCCATTTGGAACTCTTCCTAAAATCGGCCAACTATACCAACCCTCCCAAACCCGAAAATTTTTGCATTCCATATTCATGCATGTACTTAGAATGCAAATTTAGTGGGTTTAAAGACTACAATTCGAAGCATATTTCAACAACTTCGGCTCTAGATACCATTGTTGGGATTTAACAAGTTCATATATCTTAAAACCATTTAAGATTATAAGAAAACGGAAGCGTGTAATTACCAATTTACTTGTTTAATCTTTAAACCAATTAAAGCTAAATCCCACAAGGATCAAGTTATGAAATTATGCTTACAAATTAACAAGAAAGGAAAGAGTTTTATACCTCCTTAAAACAAGTTTAAGGGCTGTCCAAAATGGTAGTAAGATGATGAACAAATGTGTAGAACTTCAAGCCTTTGATCCTCCAACACCACCCTTAAGTTAGCTAGACTTTATAACCTTAACACCCTTGTTAATCTAGCTTGAAACCCACTTCCTTTGAACCCAAAAATCTGGACAGCAAACTCTTCAAGAGATGATGTTGAATGCAAGTTTCAAAAGCATGAAACCTCAAGAGATTATACCCCAAACTATGCACCAACACCCTAGCTATTGGTTAGGATTTATTACACTTGAATTTCACTTGTTAATGAGCTTGAACAACCCTTTGTTTCAGCCCTTAAACACGTTTTTGGACAGCCACATGGGGCTGGAAAAACTGAGCAGTTTGCAAGCTTATTGATGTGTTTTAATGCATGTGTGTTTGTAGAACACTATGTCTTGGTCTTGGTTAAGCATGGGTGGTCACTAATAAACAATTGCATGCTTATTACAACTCCCATGTCACTCACATTACCATGTTATTATATAAAGTAGTTGTTAAAAGACTGATTTGTGAAATCAGTTTTTATAAAACTTAATTTTATAAAACTCATTTTATAAGCTTGCATATTTGTTATGTATATTTTACAAAACCAATTTATAAAATGTAACATAACTTAATTAATTATTTAACCTATAAATAATTAAATCCTTATATAAATTATTCCATAATTTATATATACATATCAAGTGTTAATAATTTAGAAACCATTTTCTAAAATTCAAGTGTCGCGTATTTAATCAACGAACCAATCGCTAAGATCAAATACGAATAAGGTGTCGGTAAGTTTGTTATTGGGTATGACCCGACTTGGATCATAACCTATTAGCCACATTAATTTAATATGTCTCTCGGGCATATGAAATACCTTCAATGTTGCTGAAGCTGGTACATTTTGCACCATATTATCCGAATTGATTATTCGAACGCGAAGTTTGTTGACTTATTACTCCAGGATGATTGTCGGTCGGAACGAGCGGATGAATAAGGCTCAGAATTGTGGATAGAATATAATCTTGTCGAGTTACCCTGGAAATGAGACTAAAAATGGTGTCTCGAATAGGTTCGCCGGTAAACACTTCAGGTTCATTGTCAAGAGGTGAATTTGGTTGATGGAAGGGATTGCCTTTTGCGCATTTCCATTTATTAAGTCGACTACGAACCCATCAGATGAATTGATAATGGCTGATTGGTTGATTCATGCCGATGACGCTGTTTTCGGAGCTTAGATGAACATCTATGTCGGAATAGCTGTCGGAATATCTATCGAAATAGCTATTGGAATCTGAGGGACTCGAACTGGTTGCAGTATTCATCTCGTACGATCAGATGAAGGATTTTCGATAAGAAATAGATTATAGGATGTAGATTAGTACCCTGCAATACATAATTTACATATGCATATATAATACTAAAATCCCATAAGTTACGGAGGAATCTACGGAAGTTGTCAGGCAAAGTTACAGTAACAGATACGCTAAGATATGAAGTAGCAGATACGCTAAGATATGAATTTTGTCTATACACTATTCATGCAGTCAATGCAGTAAAATGTGTCTAGACTAAGAATGATAAGCAGGTAATTTTTGACACAAAATGATAAGCAAAACTTTTGACATGCAGACACGGTCGAAGTCCAGACTCACTAATGCATCCTAACTACTTATCAGTTAGACACACTAATGCAGATATGGTTCGCTAAGACCACCGCTCTGATACCAACTGAAAGGACCAGTCCTAATCCATCCGGACGAAGTCCATATCGATTATAAACGATTCACAACAGTTGATTACATCGCGAGGTACCTGACCTCTATATGATACATTTTACAAACATTGCATTCGTTTTTGAAAAGACAATCTTTCAATACATCGAAAGTTGACAGGCATGCATACCATTTCATAATATATCCAACTATAATTGACTTGATAATAATCTTGATGAACTCGACGAATCGAATGCAAAGTCTTTTGAAATATGCCATGAATGACTCTAAATAATATCTAAAAATGAGCAAATGCACAGCGGAAGATTTCTTTCGTACCTGAGAATAAACATGCTTTAAAGTGTCAACCAAAAGGTTGGTGAGTTCATTAGTTTAACATAATTAATCATTTCATACTTTTAATAGACCACAAGATTTCATATTTCCATTTCTCATAAACATACGTCCCGTACATAGAGACAAAAGTATCATTCATATGGATTGAACACCTGGTAACCGACATTCACAAAATGCATATAAGAATATCCCCATCATTCCGGGATCCTCCTTCGGACATGATATAAATTTCGAAGTACTAAAGCATCTGGTACTTTGGATGGGGCTTGTTGGGCCCGATAAATCTATCTTTAGGATTCGCGTCAATTAGGGTGTCTGTTCCCTAATTCTTAGATTACCAGACTAAAAAGGGTGATATTCGATTCGATAATCCAACCATAGAATGTAGTTTCGATTAGTTGTGTCTATTTCGTAAAACAGTTATAAAAACAGCGCATGTATTCTCAGTCCCAAAAATATAATGAGTAAAAAGGGAGCAAATGAAACTCACCTAATGTATTTTGTAGTAAAAATACATAGAACGACATTGAACAAGTATAGGGTTGGCCTCGAATTCACGAACCTATATCATTTATATGTATATTAATACATATAATCGAAATCGAACAAGTTTATATATTATATCTTAAATTATATACTATATTTAATTAGTTTGTGTATATATTCATAATGATTAATATTTATATAGTTACATTAATATATACATATTTATATATATAATTGTCTAATGTTATATTTAAAAATCAATATTTTGTTATTTGTATGTATTTCATATGCAACTAATATTAATAGGTTTGATATATATAGTTATGTATAATTTTTAATATAATCATAGTATATGTAACTAGCATATTTCATGTACAAAATATTTATCAGTTAAAAAAATAGTTTTTGATATTAATAATGATAATATTAATAATCATTTTTCATAATAGTAATACTTATTTTGATAATGATATTAGTAATAACAATAATAATAATAATAATAATAATAATAATAATAATAATAATAATAATAATAATAATAATAATAATAATAATAATAATAGTAATAATGCCTTAAATGATAAAATTACCAATACTAACTATATTAATAATACTTGTAAGACTAATGATAATAATAATAATATTAGTAATGGTAATATTACTTATAAATAACTAAAATAATAATAATGATAATCGTACCATAATTCTAATATAGTACCTACAACAATTAAAATAACAATAACAATTATAAAACAAATACAGTGACAACAACAACATAATAATAATAATAATAATAATAATAATAATAATAATAATAATAATAATAATAATAATAATAATAATAATAATAATAATAAT
The DNA here is from genome assembly GCF_046630445.1 of Rutidosis leptorrhynchoides. Lineage (NCBI taxonomy): Eukaryota > Viridiplantae > Streptophyta > Magnoliopsida > Asterales > Asteraceae > Rutidosis > Rutidosis leptorrhynchoides. Next base: position 286,839,311 of record NC_092338.1, on the reverse strand, counting down.
CATGAGTGAAAAGCTACCTCACAAGATTTTTCCCAAAAATAATAAAACTGTCCACTCCCAGACTCGAACCTCCGACCTCCCATTCAGGCACAATCACACTAACCAACTGAGCCGTCTAGCCTTTCTGCTTTAAACCCCATCTGACATCTTTTTAACCTTTATTTATTTCTGTTTCTTTTACCTTCTTCTTCTACGTCTCGTCGACCAGAGACAAGCAATCACAAGAATTCAGTTCAATGATCAATTTAATATTTGATATCCAATAAATACCCACTCACTTGTGATTACTAAAAAAAAAAAAAACAGAATACTGCTCGACGCTGCAGTTCAAAAAAAAAATTTGATTTCAAATTTTTCGTGCATATTAGACAAAGATTATAACATGAAATATATTGCAAATTGATCCTAGGAATTTTTAGAACCGTCAATTGAATCAGAAACGTAAAACTATCTTCGAATTTCTTTAAGAACGCTATTGTTTGACTTTTAAATTTTCAGGTTTGACTCTAAAATTCAATTTCGATTTAAAGAATTGAGACCTGAGAATTTGCAGGTAATTTGGGTACATGATTCCAAACAACACCACATTCATAGAATTTGCAATATCGTTCGAAATCAATTTTTGAGCAAAAAGTGTGTACACGGGATCGTGAAGAAGAAAAGAAAGAAAAAAAATAAGATAACAATCTATCCGCTTTGATTGAGTAAAGAAGACGTGTTATAGCAATAAAACAGATCGACAAATCCAATTAGAAGAAAACAAACTTCATAAAGCAGATAACAAAAGTCTTGGTACATACGAATTTTTATATAATTTATATATAATTAATATTAATAATCAATAATTATATTAATTATATTAATTATCATATTACTAGTAAAAAATAAAATAAATAATAATGATATAACAACAATAGTATCTATAGTTATTATTGATTATACTAATAGTTGGTATTAATTTCCAATAACCATAATAATAATAAAAAATAATAATAATAGTATTACTAATATTAATAATAAGAATATTTTTAACAATATCAATAAGAGTGATGATAACAATAATAAGTTTAATAATATCACTACAATATAACCATTGATTAAGTTTTATATTTATGTATTTTATTTAATAATAATAACACTGATATTTATAATAAATAATTATGAGAGTCATAATATTTTTAGTAAAGATAACAAATTAAATGCATTTAAGTTCATATCTATATGTTATCTATAATAATATAACTAATACTGATTTTAATGAAAGTAATGATAATATTACTATAACAACTATATTTTAACTTGCGATTACATTTAACCTTATAATTTATTAATTATGTCATATTTATTAGTTATATAATATAATAACATATATCTATTATTTAATATTCAATATTTGTACATTACAGTATATATATATCAATAATAATAATCATATTAATAATATTAGTAATAATACTTCTTATTAATAATACTAATAATGATAATAATATTAATATAACAATTATATTCAAACTTGTAACTTAGTTCAATATATTTCCAATTATTATATCATATCCCCCGTTTATATTTTATTGAATCTTTGATATTTATTAATTATTTATATTTTATAATATTACCTAGGTATAGAATTCATTTATATTTACATATTTATTTATACATAGTTGTTCGTGAATCGTTGGTAATGGTCGAATGGTAATTGAATATGTGAACATAGTTTCAAAGTTTTCGAGACTCAATATTTTAGACTTTGCTTATCGTGTCGAATTCATATAAAGATCAAGTTTAAATTTGGTCGGAAATTCTCGGGTCACTACATATGAGACCATAAAAGTTCCATAATTAAAGTTTGTAGAAAACATAGTGTTCTGTTTCAAATGTTTGTAGAAAATATCCTATCAAGTTTCAAATGTTCGTAGACAATACCATGTCAAGTTTTATTTTTCTTGTTTGTAAACCACAGTTTTAAGTAACGTAAAATAGTATCCGAAAAACATTATTCAGAAAAATAGGCCATTTGCATTTGACCACGAGATTTCATTAAGTACAATCCAAGCATTGCAAAAATGTACATACCACTATGAGCACTTGAATGCTAGCTAAGACCGGCGTATAATATATAACTACACGTATCCTAACACCGTGAATTGTATACACTTGTTCAAGTGTACTTATAGTTCAAAGTAAATGCACCACAATTAATATTGTTGGGTGAGGTTGCCTAACCCAACGGATTCGTCCATCTAATTTGCGCTTACCTGAAGGTAATTAAAGTATTCAAGCTAGGGAAATTCTGAACAAACTCAACAGGTATAATATTACTCGTGTCAAACGTAAAAGAATTTTTAATATCATAAAAGTAATCAGCGTGTATTCTCATCCCATAAAACATGTAAAAAGCAGGACTGTAGACTCACCTTGTTTGCACAGTAAAAGTTTAGTCAAGTGGAGTACGTAGACTGGACGATTTAAAATCGTAAAGCGTAACCTACTCAATTATATCATTCACATAAGTTTATAATATCACACTATGTTATATCCATAGTGTAAATGTTATCCTAGTGCTCAAACCGACGTGTTTATAAGTAAAAATCAACACATAAGTCAACTAGTCATGCAAGTCAAACCAAAAGTCAAAATTGGTCAACGTGGTCAACCAAAGTCAACCATATTAGTAGGTCATGCCAATGTTATCATAAAGTTAAATCAAGGTCAAATAATAAGTTTCATATAGTCGTTAAGTCAAATAACGTTTACTAGTTTAGCAATCGTACGTTTTCACAATGGTCATGCAATCGGAAAAGCATAGTTCACAAATGACATATCAAACAATTAAGAACAACTCCAGATCATAATTTCCTATTATAAGCTTTCTAAAAATACCAAGCACACTATCATACAATTCCTAGAACTCACGTAGCATGCAAAACATTCAAGTTCAGTTTCTGTTTGCGCATCAGTTTCATTTTAAATTTCATTTAATCTAGAAAATAGCAATTAACAAACGTCTAATTGGATATGACTCTAAACAAATCAAAATATCAGTGGTAAAATAATCAAAAAAACCATGTAGCCAATTTGTACAGGTTTTAACCAACTTGTCGGACTTTCTGATTTAGACAGAATCCAGATCTTTAGTTTCGGCGCGCATATAACACATAGTAAATAAGACTTTCAGAGCTAGACATGTAAACAAGATATGCTAATAAATATACATACAACAACATACCAGAAGAAAAAAGTCCAATTCAACTTCTATTTCATGCTAGACAATTATTTTTGCAAAATAGACAGATTCGATCCCATTCAGATAGTCATTTTCGGGGTCGAATATACAAGCATCTTGTAACGACCCGCACTTTTTCGATCATTCTATACTTATAAGATTAATATTTACATAAATTAAACCTTACCAACATGATAAGCAATCCAAATTGTTGAGACTTATGTTTTCGAAAAGAGTTTTACACAACGTTTGACCGTCTAGTTTGACCGATGATATCACGAACTATACAATATATGATAATTATACGTTTGTGTATATATATGAATATATATATATATTAAACATGATTAATGAATGTTTTAATATCTCATTTTGTATTAATTACAATAAGATATAAGTATATTTTGAAACTACTAACTTAAGTTTTCAAAACGATAACCATACATAACGTTATTTGACATAAATACTTATAACCTATAATGTTTATACATATATCGTATAAGTAATGTATTTAATCACTTTTAAGAATTTAAATACATAAAACCATATAAGTGTATTCACAAAAGATAGCTATATTTGAATCCTCATTCCATTTTTCACAAGATTTCTATACGTATATCTACGGTATATGTACCCGTATCATACCCACCTTCTAGATGTATTTACTATTGGTATATACCAATAGGAAATACCAATGATCAGCCATGAATGATTAAGGGACATGATAGCAACTTGTGGGAGCCAATCCTTTGTCATTAATCAAGATTTATGAGCTAAAAATCAAAACAAAAAGTCTATATATACATACATATCCACACGTTTTTTTACACATACACATACTTCCATATCAACTTTCTTTCAAGCTAGATTAACTCTTAAACTCTTTCATCTTCAATCTTCAAGTATTCCTTAAGATCTTCATAAGTTTCTAGCTCCATAATCAAGGTAAAACTATGTTTAAACTTTGATTCAATTCATGTAAGTTAATTAAGATATAAACTTACTTACAACCTTTGTTTCTTTTCATGAATCACTTTTTAATCTTCCAACTCATCAAGAACAAGTTCATATCTTGTTTATTCAGTAACTTTCTTCATCATACTTGAGGTAGAATCTATGTTCATAACCTTATTCGATTCATATATATATAGCTATCTTATTTTGTGGTATAAAATTTTAACAACAAGAACATAGTTTGAATGTTTTCAAACTTGTTTGCGAACTAAATATATCCTTCTAACTTAACTTTTAAAATACTTCAAGACCTGTAATATAACTTAAATATATGCTAATTTAACAAGGTATAACTTGGTTTTTCAAAGAACACCTTAAAAACTGAATTTACGACGTCGGAGTGCAACCGGGGGCTGTTTTGGGTTGGATAATTAAAAACCATCTTAAACTTTGAATTGAAGGTTTATTTTCTGGAAAAATGATTTTTATTATAAATATGATAACACATAAAAATTTCATGATTTAATTCAAAGTATAAGTATTTTTAGAAAAATAATCATTTAAGGTTGTTTACATGATGGAAAATGATTAACTTCATAAGTTTCACTAAAGTTTGACCTATGACCTGTGATTTCGAATACAAACTAAGGTATTTACAGTTCATAGTCTTAAAGAGGGACTCGATCCAAGGAAGTGACAAGTTGAATCAACGAAAACGGAGTTGTAACGAAGAAACTATGACCAAAACGAGATCGGATATCTAAGACTTGTTTAACTTCGGGATTAATTGGGAAAAATTAAATAAAATCACATATTTCTAAGATAACATGATATTTTATATATATGTACTTATAATTCAATTTTATATGGTTCAGGATCACCCACAAACAACACGAGAAGATTAATCATAAGATCCCATGTTTGTACGCAACACGTCATTTGACAACACCGGTACTTTATGTACGCAACACGTCATTTGACAACACCGGTACCGTGGGTCAAGATTAATCTCGACCAATACATATACGATGGGGTTTTATTTATTTCGTTAGGGGGTTTTATTTATTTCATTGCGGGTCTATTAAACATCTAAATATGAACCATTAAAATTGAATTACTAACATCAAACTGCTAACTACGGACTAAGGAATTATTAAAAGTATTAAAAGTATAACAAGTATATATATGAAACGTTTGTTTAAAAAGAAAAGGTATTGATATATTATATATGGATAGGTTCGTGATATCAACCGGAGACCAAGTCAAATTATATATATCTTCAAGACAACAGTGAGTATATAGTCCCACTTTTAAACTCTAAATATTTCGGGATGAGAATACATGTATTTTATGTTTTTACGATATGGACACAAGTAACTGAAAAATATATTCTACGTTGAGTTGTACCACTGGCATACTTCCCTGTAGCTTGGTAACTAATATTTACAGCGGTATTGTAAACGCGAATCCTGTTGATAGATCTATCGGGCCTGACAACCCCAACCGGACTGGACGACCAGTATTCAACGGTTGCACAGTACTTCGTTTCGTGACTACACTTGGTACAGTGTAGTAAGATTTCATATTAAAGGGAATATGCGACGTGATTAATTGTTAAGTATGGTTACCAAGTGCTCAACCACTTAGAATATTTTTATTAAACTGTTTATATACGAAATCTTGTGGTCTATATATATATTGCTGCCGGCACTAAACCTATATCTCACCAACTTTATGTTGACCTTTTAAAACATGTCTATTCTCAGGTGATTTCTAAAAGCTTCCGCTGCATTATGTTGAATTTGAGCAGGATCTTGCGTACGCATATTTGTGTCAAAAATAAGACTGCATATCCAAGAACTTGTGTTGTAAAATATGCTAGAAATCGTGTTGTTATCATCATTTGTAAAGTTTGTAAGTCGAAGATTATCGCTAAACGATAATCATCTTTATTTCGTCCAAAGCTTGTATCAAAAATAAGAATCATGGTTTGTAATGTATAATATATGCAGTTTTTCTTTTAAAAATGTCGCATATAGAGGTCAATACCTCGCAATGAAATCATACGTTATCTAACACGTTCTTATGGTTAAGGACGGGCTATGACATGTGGTATCAGAGCGGTGGTCTTAGCGAACCAGGTTTGCATTAGTGTGTCTAACTGATAAGTCGTTAGGATACATTAGTAAGTCTGGACTTTGACCGGGTTTGATTTAAAAACCATTGCTTATCATTGTTGGTTAAAATTTATATGTAAATATTATGTAGTACTAATGGGTTAGTTGTTGTGTGATAGATGTCGGGCTCAAAACTTATCATCACGTTCAGCGACTCCGAACCAGAATCTTCAGATGGTGTTCCAGTCATTAACCTATCCGATGACGAAAATAATATCTTTGGGGAAGACTCACAAATTCCGGATGAACCGACTATAGAGAACCCGGAAAGTGAACCCGAGGAGGAAAGTGAACCCGAAGAGGAAAGTGAACCCGAGGAGGAAAGTGAACCCGAGGAAGAAATACAGGAAATTACAAAAGACGAGTTCGAACTAGGAAAGAAACGAAAGGCTAATGAATTAGAAAATTTAAATCCCGAGTTTAGTAAGGATGATGTGGCACCAACTCCACTAGACACTACCACCCCTATTCCCGCTATTCCTATTCGTTCTATCCCGGCATCCAGTTCTTTAGTCCCACAGCCAAAATATAGGCAGACAGCCAGGATAAGCGTTAAGCGATTCTTTGAACCTAAACGTCCTAGAAAATAGACCAAACGATGCGCTGCCGTATTAAACCATGGGATCATATAATGTTTTGTATAATAATATTAGTGTGGTTTGTTTAATGTTCGATGTAAGATAAGCATATGTAAAATAGTGAAGTGTGAAATGCAATAATTTTCCATGGTTAAGTATTATTTAGATGGTAGTAATTGATTCTGTACTAAGCTATTAAGTATGGACATTAACGGGTAGGTACTACCCTAGATATAATTATAAAACGCTAATAAGAAGAAAAGGCTTTTATAATAATACCTGGTTCATATTATTAATAAGCTATAATGTACTGTAAATATACACTACATCTATAATATTCCATGTGAATAATTATTTTCTTTTCATTCTTATAGAAGAATATGGCGCGATTGAACCGAATGACGGAACAAGAAATCCAGGAACTCATCAATCAGCGAGTGAACGACAGAATGTTATGGGTCGAGGCTGCAAGAGGTGCTGCAGTTAACCCAAATCCTCGTGTGGGGTGCACTTACAAAACTTTTCAAGCTTGCAAGCCCTCATCATTCAGTGGAACAGAAGGACCGATCGGTTTAACCCGGTGGATAGAAAAGATGGAGACTGTGTTTAAAATCAGTGGTTGTGTTGAAAAGGACATGACCAAGTATGCATCGTGCACTTTACAAGATAGTGCACTCACGTGGTGGAAAAATTATGTGAAGGCTGTAGGAGGAGATGTAGCTTATGATACTCCATGGGAAGAATTCAAAATAATGTTAATCAACGAGTATTGTCCAAGGAACGAGGTTAGAAAGTTGGAAGATGAATTACGAAGCCTGAAGGTTGTTAGTACTGAAATCACCAACTACAATCAGCGATTCATGGAATTAGTTTTGCTATGTCCTGAATTGATTCCAACCGAAGAACGGAAGATTGAAATGTACAAAGATGGTTTGCCCAAAAAGGTCAAGGCAAATGTTACAGCATCGAAACCTAAGACAATTCATGAAGCTATAACCATGGCAAACGAGCTAATGGATCAGGTCATCATGGATAAGAAAGCATCCAATACTGATGTGAAGGTATCAGGTAACAAAAGAAAGTGGAATGGAAATTATGATCGAGGTAACCAACAACAATCTTTTAAGAAACAAGAAACCACGCAAGGTGCAGGTAGTGGTTTAAGCTTTGGTTATACAGGACAAAATCCTTTATGCAACCGATGCCACAAACATCACTCTGGTTACTGTAATGTGGTATGCAACAAATGTAATCGAAAGGGTCATCTTGCTGAAGATTGTAGGGCTCTCGTTACAAATACAAATGGTACCAAGACTCCTGCCACCAATGCAAATAGAACTGCTTTGGCTACCATTACTTGTTTTGGGTGTGGAAAACAAGGTCACTATAAGAGCCAGTGCCCGAATCCAGAGAAGAATATCGGACCTGCACGTGGGAGAGCATTTGTTATTAATGCTAGAGAGGCATGCGAAGATCCGGAGCTTGTTACGGGTACGTTTACCATTAATAACTTATCCGCATCTATTATATTTGATACTGGTGCTGATAGAAGTTACGTGTGTAGAGACTTTCACGCTAAATTGAATTGTTCATCATTACCTCTAGATGCTAAGTACATGATTGAGTTAGCTAATGGTAAACTAATTAAAGCCGATAAAATTTGCCGTGATTGTAAAATAAATTTAGCCGGAGAAACATTTAAGATTGATTTGATACCCATAGAATTAGGAAGTTTTGATGTAATAATCGGCATGGACTGGATGTCCAAAATAGGAGCTGAAGTTGTGTGCGCCAAGAAGGCAATTCGCATTCCTCGTAAGGATAAAACGCCAGTAATGATTTATGGAGAGAAGGGTAACTCAAAGCTAAAACTCATTAGTTATTTGAAAGCTCAAAAGTACTTGAAGAAAGGGTGCTATGCTATCTTAGCACATGTTAATAAAGTCGAAAAGAAAGAAAAAGAGAAGTGCATCAATGACGTGCCTGTGGCAAGAGATTTTCCTGAAGTATTTCCGGAAGAGTTGCCGGGATTACCTCCATTTAGATCTGTAGAATTTCAAATAGATCTTGTACCAGGAGCTGCACCGGTTGCCCGTGCTCCATATAGACTTGCACCGTCCGAGTTAAAAGAACTTCAGAGTCAGTTAAAAGAATTACTGGATCGTGGATTCATACGACCAAGTACTTCACCGTGGGGAGCTCCAATTTTATTCGTCAAGAAGAAAGACGGATCTTTCCGAATGTGTATAGATTATCGTGAATTAAATAAGTTAACTATCAAGAATCGGTATCCACTACCGAGAATTGACGACTTATTTGATCAACTCCAAGGATCATGTGTGTACTCGAAAATTGACCTAAGATCGGGCTATCATCAATTACGTGTCAAAGAAGAAGATATACCGAAAACTGCTTTTCGGACACGTTACGGTCATTACGAATTTTTGGTCATGCCGTTTGGATTGACGAATGCGCCAGCTGTATTCATGGACCTCATGAATCGAGTTTGTAGTTCATATTTAGATAAGTTTGTTATCGTTTTCATTGATGATATTCTTATCTATTCCAAGAGTGAGCAAGAGCATGAGCAGCATTTAAGGTTGATATTAGAGTTGTTGAGAAAAGAACAGCTATATGCTAAATTTTCTAAATGTGCTTTCTGGTTGAAAGAAGTGCAATTTCTTGGCCACGTTGTTAGTAGCAAAGGAATTCAGGTTGATCCAGCAAAAATTGAAGCCATTGAAAAATGGGAGACTCCTAAGACACCAATGCAGATACGCCAATTTTTGGGTTTCGCCGGTTATTATAGAAGGTTTATTCAAGATTTTTCCCTAATAGCTAAGCCGTTGACAGCGTTAACACAAAAAGGGAAGAAATATGAATGGACTTCTGAGCAGGAGAGTGCATTTCAATTACTAAAGAAGAAGTTAACTACGGCGCCTATTTTATCGTTACCAGAAGGGAACGATGATTTTGAAATATATTGTGACGCTTCGCGACAAGGTTTTGGTTGCGTTCTTATGCAACGGAAGAAAGTTATTGCATACGCATCCCGACAATTAAAGATTCACGAGCGGAATTATATGACGCATGATCTAGAACTGGGAGCAGTCGTGTTTGCATTGAAGATATGGAGACACTACTTGTATGGGGTTAAATGCACTGTGTTTACTGATCATAAAAGCCTTCAACATATTTTCGATCAAAAACAGCTGAACATGAGGCAACGTAGGTGGGTCGAGCTGATAAACGACTATGATTGTGAAATTCGTTATCATCCCGGGAAGGCGAACGTGGTGGCCGATGCTCTAAGCAGAAAGGAACGAGAACCAATTCGAGTACGAGCGATGAACATAAAAATTCGCATGAATCTCAACTCACAAATCAAAGAAGTTCAACGAGAAGCACTTACTAAAGAAAACATAAGAAATGAAATAATGAAGAAGTATGAGAAGCAACTCGTTATACGGGAAGACGGAATTCGATATTTTGCAAACCGTATTTGGGTACCGAAGTTGGGTGGATTAAGGAAGTTGATATTGAATGAGGCACATAAGACAAGATACTCGATACATCCTGGAGTTGGAAAGATGTATCAAGATCTTAAGACGCATTATTGGTGGCCTAATTTAAAGACAGACGTTGCAACATATGTTGGGGAGTGTTTAACTTGTTCCAAAGTCAAAGCAGAACACCAAAAGCCGTCAGGATTACTTCAACAACCAGAAATCCCCGAATGGAAATGGGACGGTATTACCATGGATTTCATCACGAAGTTACCAAAGACTGCCTGGGGATACGACACTATTTGGGTAATTGTTGATCGTCTTACCAAATCTGCACATTTCTTGCCTATGAAGGAAACGGATAGAATGGAAAAATTATTACGATTATATATAAAGGAAATAGTTTCAAGGCATGGAATACCTATTTCCATTATATCTGATCGTGATAGTAGATTTACCTCAAAGTTCTGGCAATCACTACAGGAGGCACTAGCAACTCGTTTGGATATGAGTACCGCATATCATCCGCAAACCGACGGGCAGAGTGAAAGAACAATTCAGACTCTTGAAGACATGCTCAGGGCATGTGTGATCGATTTTGGAAACGGATGGGATAAATATCTACCGTTAGCAGAATTCTCGTATAATAATAGTTATCATGCGAGCATTGGAGCTGCGCCATTCGAAGCATTGTATGGAAGGAAGTGTAGATCTCCTATCTGTTGGAATGAAGTAGGAGATCGACAATTAACGGGTCCCGAGATCATACACGAAACGACTGAGAAGATTGTACAAATCAAGGAGAGATTGAAAACAGCCCGTAGTCGCCAAAAGAGCTACGCCGATGTTCGAAGGAAACCATTAGAGTTTCAGATCGGTGACATGGTTATGTTAAAAGTGTCACCATGGAAAGGTGTAATACGTTTCGGCAAAAGGGGTAAACTGAACCCAAGGTACGTAGGCCCGTTCAAGATTATTGAACGCATTGGACCGGTAGCTTATCGACTCGAGTTACCGCAACAACTCGCCGGAGTACATAATACCTTTCACGTCTCGAACCTTAAGAAGTGTCTTGCAAAGGAAGATCTCACCATCCCTCTTGAAGAAATCCATGTCGACGAGAAACTACAATTCGTCGAAGAACCAATCGAAATCATGGACCGTGAAGTTAAACAGCTCAAGCAGAGCAACATACCGATCGTTAAGGTTCGTTGGAATGCTCGAAGAGGTCCTGAGTTTACTTGGGAACGAGAGAATCAGATGAAACAAAAGTATCCACACTTGTTTCTCGATGACGCAAAATAGGTACAATTTTAAAATTTCGGGACGAAATTTATTTAACGGGGAGGTAATGTAACGACCCGCACTTTTTCGATCATTCTATACTTATAAGATTAATATTTACATAAATTAAACCTTACCAACATGATAAGCAATCCAAATTGTTGAGACTTATGTTTTCGAAAAGAGTTTTACACAACGTTTGACCGTCTAGTTTGACCGATGATATCACGAACTATACAATATATGATAATTATACGTTTATGTATATATATGAATATATATATATATTAAACATGATTAATGAATGTTTTAATATCTCATTTTGTATTAATAACAATAAGATATAAGTATATTTTGAAACTACTAACTTAAGTTTTCAAAACGATAACCATACATAACGTTATTTGACATAAATACTTATAACCTATAATGTTTATACATATATCGTATAAGTAATGTATTTAATCACTTTTAAGAACTTAAATACATAAAACCATATAAGTGTATTCACAAAAGATAGCTATATTTGAATCCTCATTCCATTTTTCACAAGATTTCTATACGTATATCTACGGTATATGTACCCGTATCATACCCACCTTCTAGATGTATTTACTATTGGTATATACCAATAGGAAATACCAATGATCAGCCATGAATGATTAAGGGACATGATAGCAACTTGTGGGAGCCAATCCTTTGTCATTAATCAAGACTTATGAGCTAAAAATCAAAACAAAAAGTCTATATATACATACATATCCACACGTTTTTTTACACATACACATACTTCCATATCAACTTTCTTTCAAGCTAGATTAACTCTTAAACTCTTTCATCTTCAATCTTCAAGTATTCCTTAAGATCTTCATAAGTTTCTAGCTCCATAATCAAGGTAAAACTATGTTTAAACTTTGATTCAATTCATGTAAGTTAATTAAGATATAAACTTACTTACAACCTTTGTTTCTTTTCATGAATCACTTTTTAATCTTCCAACTCATCAAGAACAAGTTCATATCTTGTTTATTCAGTAACTTTCTTCATCATACTTGAGGTAGAATCTATGTTCATAACCTTATTCGATTCATATATATATAGCTATCTTATTTTGTGGTATAAAATTTTAACAACAAGAACATAGTTTGAATGTTTTCAAACTTGTTTGCAAACTAAATATATCCTTCTAACTTAACTTTTAAAATACTTCAAGACCTGTAATATAACTTAAATATATGCTAATTTAACAAGGTATAACTTGGTTTTTCAAAGAACACCTTAAAAACTGAATTTACGACGTCGGAGTGCAACCGGGGGCTGTTTTGGGTTGGATAATTAAAAACCATCTTAAACTTTGAATTGAAGGTTTATTTTCTGGAAAAATGATTTTTATTATAAATATGATAACACATAAAAATTTCATGATTTAATTCAAAGTATAAGTATTTTTAGAAAAATAATCATTTAAGGTTGTTTACATGATGGAAAATGATTAACTTCATAAGTTTCACTAAAGTTTGACCTATGACCTGTGATTTCGAATACAAACTAAGGTATTTACAGTTCATAGTCTTAAAGAGGGACTCGATCCAAGGAAGTGACAAGTTGAATCAACGAAAACGGAGTTGTAACGAAGAAACTATGACCAAAACGAGATCGGATATCTAAGACTTGTTTAACTTCGGGATTAATTGGGAAAAATTAAATAAAATCACATATTTCTAAGATAACATGATATTTTATATATATGTACTTATAATTCAATTTTATATGGTTCAGGATCACCCGCAAACAACACGAGAAGATTAATCATAAGATCCCATGTTTGTACGCAACACGTCATTTGACAACACCGGTACTTTATGTACGCAACACGTCATTTGACAACACCGGTACCGTGGGTCAAGATTAATCTCGACCAATACATATACGATGGGGTTTTATTTATTTCGTTAGGGGGTTTTATTTATTTCATTGCGGGTCTATTAAACATCTAAATATGAACCATTAAAATTGAATTACTAACATCAAACTGCTAACTACGGACTAAGAAATTATTAAAAGTATTAAAAGTATAACAAGTATATATATGAAACGTTTGTTTAAAAAGAAAAGGTATTGATATATTATATATGGATAGGTTCGTGATATCAACCGGAGACCAAGTCAAATTATATATATCTTCAAGACAACAGTGAGTATATAGTCCCACTTTTAAACTCTAAATATTTCGGGATGAGAATACATGTATTTTATGTTTTTACGATATGGACACAAGTAACTGAAAAATATATTCTACGTTGAGTTGTACCACTGGCATACTTCCCTGTAGCTTGGTAACTAATATTTACAGCGGTATTGTAAACGAGAATCCTGTTGATAGATCTATCGGGCCTGACAACCCCAACCGGACTGGACGACCAGTATTCAACGGTTGCACAGTACTTCGTTTCGTGACTACACTTGGTACAGTGTAGTAAGATTTCATATTAAAGGGAATATGCGACGTGATTAATTGTTAAGTATGGTTACCAAGTGCTCAACCACTTAGAATATTTTTATTAAACTGTTTATATACGAAATCTTGTGGTCTATATATATATTGCTGCCGGCACTAAACCTATATCTCACCAACTTTATGTTGACCTTTTAAAACATGTCTATTCTCAGGTGATTTCTAAAAGCTTCCGCTGCATTATGTTGAATTTGAGCAGGATCTTGCGTACGCATATTTGTGTCAAAAATAAGACTGCATATCCAAGAACTTGTGTTGTAAAATATGCTAGAAATCGTGTTGTTATCATCATTTGTAAAGTTTGTAAGTCGAAGATTATCGCTAAACGATAATCATCTTTATTTCATTCAAAGCTTGTATCAAAAATAAGAATCATGGTTTGTAATGTATAATATATGCAGTTTTTCTTTTAAAAATGTCGCATATAGAGGTCAATACCTCGCAATGAAATCATACGTTATCTAACACGTTCTTATGGTTAAGGACGGGTTATGACACATCTAGAAACATTTAGTATGTGAAGTCTACATAAAATGTCAAGTAATATTCATGTAATTTAAATAATACAAAAGCTTGGTTATCAAAAAGCAAGTTAAATGGTCGTTTGGTCCATGAATAAATTACTAGTCAACACGTTTTACTGCAAACATTCAAGTAGTCATAAAACGACTTTCACAAATCCAATTACTATGATATCCTAGTCCATTTTTTGTGTTTTTCAATTCTCTATCCATATTGCATCAGTTCATAAGCCAATTCAATTCACACAAATTTCATTTTTCACATTATAGCGTAATTACATACCGAAACTTCAAACGATCATAACTTAGGCTATAAAAAATGAAATCATGCGATTCTTGCTAGCAGAGTTATTAATTTTTCGATAGATTTTCATCTAGATAATTTTTATTTAGAGAAAAATTGATTACAATATCAGTAGCATGCCTTTTAAATTCGGGATTCAATTAAAATACACAAACCGAGCAAATTAACGACTAATATCATGAATACACACATAGGATTGAGCAATACACCAAACCACACTATGTAATCTAACAAAAATCAGATTTATAAAATTTGAGTTTATAATTTTATACCTCTAGAGATCAAATTGCTTATAATCAATGTGTAGAGGACGATAAAAGCAACAACGTTCGTGTAGAGTGCAAGAGCAAACAAGCAAAAATTGATGGTGATTGAGGATGATAAAGATGTCAACATTTAGAGGGTGTTGGGGGCTGATCATAGTCGTGGATATGAGGTAGGGATTGAATGACATCTTTTATTTTGATTAAATTAGGTTTAAAGATAAGTTAGGGCCTAATTGCAAGCACTAGTAGTCCATAAGCCCAAAATAAATCAAAGATGGGCCTCCTCTTGTAAATTTCGACCATGGGCTGAAAAAAGAGTCATTAGGCTCTCAAAAGTTGCCAGACAAGTTTCCTAAGTGTACCCATTAAGTTTCGTTAGCCGAAAACGCAAACCGAATCGCTAAACGTTAATTTCTCGCGTTTTAATTTATAAAAATTCTAATAAATTGATATTATCTTAAAAACATAATAATTATATAATATAATTATTAAAAGTGAATTACATTATGTTTTGTCTTGTTAGTCCGCTAAGTGTGGTTCGTTTCTAGTTGCCGTTAACCGTACCGAGTTCCCGAAACGTTAAGTGATCGTTAAAACCCATCCCACCAAGTTTAATTCATTAAATATATAATAAATTAAATATGTTTTTCTTACATTTAATAATTACTAAAAATAATTATTTTATTGAAAATCGATCATTTCGCAGTCTCACGGGACCTCTGTTGCAGTTTTCAAAACTGTATCGTTTTCTCAGTATTTCATAACATGAAATAGGTTTTTCGGATAATATAACCATATATTACATAGATTAGTTCATCATGAACTCAAGTATGCATTTAATTAACTTAAATACACTAAATTCAAGTAAGTTCCGTTAAATAACTTAACGGTCAGTTAACGAAGCTTAATGGAAGTAGCAGGGTTGTTACACCACACTACTGAATGAATCTGTACGCTAGCTTCAACGTATGAGTGCAATAAGGTAGTAATGGTAATCAAAGAAATGGAGGAAAGACCAGTGGAGTGCATTCAGGAAGTGATGCGCGACGTGCAGTCCCTTTTATTTCTCGACGTTGGTCGTCGGTGTGATTCGACGGAGGTGAGATCCGCTCGCGCGATCAGTGTGTAGTTTTATATTTTATATTTGTTGGGTCCTAAGTGTCTACTATTGCTTATAACTAAGAGTTAGCAAGTGATAGGTTGACTATGGTCGTTCTTAATAACGATTGAATTAAACATTTTCGTCAAGACAAAATGTATATAGTTAATGGTTTTATACAAAATAGTTGAAGTGGTTGTTTTTATTTTATTATTCTGATCTAGTAGTTTAAACCTAGTCAATAAGCAGGTAAATTAAATATGTAGAATATAACAGTTTGTAAGCAGTTAAGGTAATGGAGTGTATTTGTTGTGATTTCACTAGTTAAGTAGGTATGTCGTCTTGTAAAATTACATGTGGTGTAGACGCTAAGTTCCCTACCAATTAATCTATCAACTTAATTGGTGTGTCACGGGGAATTAGGCCAGTGTGATTCTGAATGGACTACTATACCAATCCCTGACATCCTGAACTCTCTATAGAGAACACGGGCCTTCAATTAGGCTAGTCGAATAGGATGGTATAGCCCTAATTTGTCCAGACTTTCTTAACACCATAAATCCTCAATCAACCAATTGATTAGATATATATATATATATATATATATATATATATATATATATATATATATATATATATATATATATATATATATATATATATATATATATATATATATATATATATATATATATATTTGGTAAATAAAAAGGCGGCAACAAAAAGAATAACCATTGATTCTTTTGCCTTTTTAGATATATAAACTTAGTGTGTATTTTAGCGCGTTTAATTTGATTTTTAGGTTAAAACCAAGCTCTTACTTAAAACTAGCCAATAAACCACGTCCTTAGTATATAATTCATGTTTCCATGAATTGATACTCTTGACATATAAAAGGTTTTCCAGTAGTTTAACTAAGGTTTAAGTACGTTTATTGGTGAAAGAGCGTTGAATGATAGTTTGGTTAAAAATCTTTTTTATATAAAAGTATTCAAATCGTATAATATATATATGATTATATTTATATAAGTATATATATATATAAGAATTTATATACTATATATATATATATATATATATATATATATATATATATATATATATATATATATATATATATATATATATATATATGCTTTCTTATAAATGTATACTTATATATATACTCAAATATATAGTAATGTTCTTGTATATCTGTTCTTATATATATATATATATATATATATATATAATTTAACAGCGTATAGTTTTAACGATTTTGATCACAACAAATACATGAAGCAAAAGTAATAAACTTGTTTAAAATCTTTTTTATCATATTTAACATACAAGACATATAATTAAAAAGATAAGGAAAAAAATAAACATAACTTTATTACTCAGCAGTGATAGTCTTGAATTACATGCAGAAGTTCCGACAGCTCTTCTAAACTATTACATGCTTTTTCCTACATAGCCTAGCTACTTAATTACTATTATAAACTACATATTGAGAGATTTTTGGGGGTACAAAGTGGAAATGGGCGGGTATAGAGAGATTTCTCCCTGTAAAACGGTGTGTGAAATCAACTGATCGTCAAATCAATTTATAGGCAAAGCGAGTCGCCATTTAGAAAGTATGGGTCACCAGTTTTAAGTCCTGGGTCACCATTTTAAGTCCCTGACCAGTTACATGACTGGGTCGCCAGTTTTCATTTTCGGGTCGCCAATTTTCATTTTCAAGTCGCCAGTTTTCATTTTCGAGTCGCCAGTTGAAATCTTCTGAGTCGCCAGTTTCTAAACCTGGGTTGCAAGTTGAGGGCCCTGGGTCACAAGTTGAAGGCCCTGGGTTGCTAGTTTGGTGGCCTGGGTCGCCAGTTGTAGTAATCGAGTCGCCAGTTTAAGTGACGGGTGGCCAGGTTTTGCTAACCGGGTCGCCAGTTGTAGTAATGAGTCGCCGATTTTCATTATTTTATCTCTATGGGTCGCCAGTTAGGCCTCCTTGGTCGCCATTTTGGTGGCCTGGGTTGTCAATTGTCATTTGTTGGGTTTTTATAGATGTTTTCTTATAGCTGTAGTCTTTTTGGTGGCATGAGTGCTTCCAACGCCGGATAGTCTTCTTGAGCTCCGATTTTGAGCTTCTCGGCTGAATTCTATATTAGGGTTTTTCAGAAACCCTGATTGCTTCTTTTCCTTTATTTCTTGGGAAATTCGCCAAAATACACATTTTTATTAAGTTTTCGTTCAAAATACACTTATTTTAAAAAAAATTGTATTTTACACCATTGGGTAAACCAAAATGTTTTTCGACCACCATATACCTTGGTCGACCACCTCATTTTTCAAGGTGGTCGATCAAGCTTCATTAAGTTCCCGGTCGACTACCGTGTAAACATGGTCGACTAACTCTCATTTTTCATGATCGACTACCTCCAACAAGAAACAACGCTGGCGACCCAATACATGGTCGAATACCAAAAATCATATAATTTGTTGATGGATGTCTAACACGTTCTGCTGATGGATGTCTATTACTTGTTGCATCCTTTGTAGATGTTATTCCAGAACCATCAGCACCTTGGTCTTTTATTTGGGAACAAATGTGATTTAGAATTTGTCCCTGTCTCTAAACATTTTGAACTTGAATATCTACGAGTCTTTGAAGGATGAAAGGTTTCTCTCTGGGATGAAGAAACAAACCCAAAAGCCCCATCATTTTGAGACAAAGATATTTCTGTGAGAATAAACACATCAACAAATTAATTTTTCCGAATAAAAAAATGGATGTCATATTCACACCAGTGGATCGAATATTTTATTAGACACTAAAAGAAACTAATTACCAGTGGATCGAATCTTTTGGTAGTCGACCATCTATTGGGTTGCCCCTACTGTTTCTTGTTGGGGTAGTCGACCATAAATAACTGAGAGGTAGTCGACCATGTTTACAAGGTAGTCGACCGGGAATTCAATGATGCTTGGTCGACCATCTTGAAAAATGAGGTGGTCGACCAAGGTATATGGTGGTCGACCAACATTTTGGTCTACCCAATGGTTTAAAAAGACAATTTTTTTTTTAAAAAATGTATTTTGGACGAAAACTTAAAAAAAAAAATGTATTTTGGCGAATTTTCCTTATTTCTTCAATTAAATTCCGTGAATTACTACTCAAGGTTTCTTCTTTGATTTAATGAGTACTTTAATTCATGAAATAGGTTAAGTAGGTAGGATATTCCTCTCGCAAATAAAATACACTGAGAAACCGGTTAAAAATGTTATGGATTTTTGCATTTTTAAAGCATATTTTGTTTATATTAGAGTTAAAATATGAGTGATATCACTAGTAAAAACATGACTTTTTGAGTGATATCAAAAATCACAGACTTAGGTTTTGATTGTTCTCAAGGAAATGCTTAAACTAAAATATCAACTAGAAAATTTAAAGCAAAAATCTAAATCCCGAAAGTTTATTAAGTGATAGTTTTATTCTCAAATCAAATATTTTCTAAAAGTTTATTTTTATTAGGATAACTAATACGAATCACGAAATAAGTTCTATACGTATTTCTCTCAATTCTCTGTGAAGTGTACACGACTAAGCTTCCTTTATATCGTGGTCACTCAATTAACTCAAGTGTATCGGGTTACCTATTCTATAGTATGTCACTCGGAAGCGATGCACCTGTACCTCGCATCATAGGCTTGGTCAAACTGATCATATCCTAAGTAGTTGAAAGATAAGGACGACACCAATTATCGAAAGACATTTTATTCAAGTTGTAACGTTAAGCGTAAGGGTTTTAAGGTTAGGTGGTTGTTATTGTTAAATGTTAGTGAGATGGGGTTTTTGGAGTGAGGGTTTTGGAATGGATGATTAGAGTTTGAGTCTTCAAGTTTCTTCTTTTCTTCTTCATTCAGTTTCATAGTGTTGCTTTATTTTCTTTTTGTCGAGACATAAAACTTTTTAGCTTTCTTGCTTCTCGATTCATGACTTCGATGTGGTGGATCACTTAAAGGATTTTCTCTCTATTTTTTATGATCACTTTACTTTAAGATGGTAACTTCTTTAATTCATGTAGCGAACTTTCAATCAACTGATCCCAGACTAAAAGGTCTTAGGTGGTTGGGTGATCTAGCACCTTATAGGATCTATGTTCGAATCTCAGAGACTACAACTTTAAGCTTTGTAACAACCCGTATTTTTCCGACTAGGTTTTGTTAACCTAACTTGAATGATTTAAGTTTCGACACGATAAGCAATTTGATGTCTCGAGTTTTTTTAGTCTTTTATAAGATTTATAGGTATTTTGTAACCAATTAGGGAACTACTACCTTCACCTTAACTTTAATTCACAAGGTGATAACAAATAAAAGAATATAATATTTTACATATGCTCATATTATATATGTATGTAAATAAATTCCCTAAGTACTTTACTATAGTAAATAAAAGACCTTATTAACAAGTAACTTGTAAAATACATCTTTTAAGATCAAAGTGATACATGAACATGTACATTAAAATGATACTTGCATCATTTAAACAAACTAGTAACCATTAACTTGCAAACACATGATTTAGAGACTATTTACACTTAATTAAACTTAATCAAGATTAAGGAAGAATGCATGTCATTAGCATCCACTACAAGAAAAATGGCCTTTTAGGACCCCCAAAAAGGTCCTATTATGTACTCTAATATGACCTTTGAGCTGATAGGACCCTTAACGAAAGGGTTCTCTCAGGGTGGCGTCACAAAAGACTAATAAGGGTCCTAACAACATATTAGAACCTTATTACAAAAGGGTTTTAAAAAATGTATAAGAACCCTTACGAAAGGTCCAATAAACATATTAGCACATTATTATAGGATCATATAATGTGACATCTAAAATATTAAAACATATAAGTACTTTATTTAAATGTCCTAAAAAACATATTAGGAATTTTTAAAAAGAGTCATAATAGCTGAAAAATTTTTATGAAACCCATGAATAAGGGTTCTATAATATCATTAAGGACCTTTAGGAAGGGTCCCATGAACATATTAGGACCTTATTATAGGGTCATATAATGTGACTTCTAATAATTTAAAACATATAAGGACTTTATTTAAGGGTCCTAAAAAACATATCAGGATCTTTAAAAATGATCCTAATAGCTGAAAAAAGTTTATGAAACCCATGAATAAGGGTTCTATAATATCATTAAGGACCCTTAAGAAGTGTCTCATTAACATATTAGGACCTTATTATAGGGTCATATAATGTGACTTCTAATATTTTAAAACGTATAAGGACTTTATTTAAGGGTCCTAAAAAACATATTAGGATTCTTAAAAAGGGTTCTAATAAGTTTATGAAACCCATGAATAATGGTCCTATAATATCTTTAACGACCACACAAATAGGTCTTAAAATAAGTTTTTGAAACTCATAAATAGGGTTCTATAAAAGAATTAAATACCACACGAATAGAGTCCTAAATATTATATTGTGACCTTTCAATAGGGTCCTAAAACGTACAAAAAAATCCCTAGAAGCACATGTTAGGACTGTTAATGAAGGTCCTAATATCCTAGCCAAGATGATGATACCCTTTTTAGGGTCTTATAATATAATTATTTACAATAAAAATGGATCCTAAAACATATATTAGATCCATTAAAAAGGTCATAAAATATATATATATATATATATATATATATATATATATATATATATATATATATATATATATATATATATATATATATATATATATATATATATATATATATATATATATATATATATTATATATATATAACAATTTATGAAAATGAATATTAACATTCAAAAAGATGAACTTCATTTATCAACAAATAAATATAAGACATGATACATAATTATGATTCAAATAACACTAAACATAAATAAGTTACAATTAAAAAACAAACATAAAAGTATTTTTGAGGATGCTTAAAAAGCAACAAAAACATTAAGCGTATGCCACAAATCATCATGCATTCTTCTCAATCTTTGAAGCGCTACCTACATTAAAACCATTCATCTATTAGCTTTAAACACTCATGTAAATCAAATTTATAAAGAACATATGGAGTCTATGCATAACATCAACTTCTGCCACCTTGTTCCAGTAAACTATAACACATTATAAAATTGACGGTGCCATCATGACCATCTACAACCTGGTATTTACGAAATTTTAGAAACTATAAGGTTCATACCTCAGCTTCAGTTAATCCATAGTAATTGATCGACACACCGATATGAGCATCCACTTTTAGCGAAAGTTTTTTCAACTTCAAAAATAATATAAGTATAAACGAAGATTAAACATGATCTAATTTGAATCATTTTTAAGAAGGAATTTACAATATTCATATCCTTGATTATACATATATATGCGCATGTACCTTAGTATAATATGATCTATGAGATGGTAGGGTTCTTTATCAACGTCCAAATATTTCCTATTTCCAGCCTTTTCATCCCAAAGTGTAGATAGGTTTTAATAATGGTCAAAGAAACGAAGTCAATAAGCTCAAGGTAGAGCTTAGAGAGTTACGAACACAAGGGTTCGACATTACCACATATGAACGACGATTCACAGAGTTGTGCCTATTATGTCCAGGAACGTTCGAAGATGAAGAAGAGAAGATCGACGCGCTTATAAAAGGGTTACAGTAAGGATTCAAGAAGATGTGAGTTCACACGAGCCCGCTTCCATACAAAAGGCAAGTCGAATGGCTCATAAACTCATAAATCAGATTGAGGGAAGAATTAAAGAGCAGGCGACCGAAGAAGCCAACACGAAACAACTCAAGAGAAAGTGGGAAGAAACCAGTGACAAGGGTCACCAATACAACAACAACAACAATTACAACCACAATCGCAACAACTATCCCAACAACCGCAACAACAATCGCAACAATAACCTCAATCCTAACAATAACTACAATAAACGTCCCAACAACAACAACAACTACAACAACCGTTCCAACAACAATAACAATCCCAACAACAACCTCAATAACAACGGCAACAAAAACCAAAAATGCCAAAGGTGTGAAGAGTACCACCAGAATGGGTTCTGCACGACATTTTGCACCAAGTGTAAAAGAACTGGCCATGGTGCGAAAAAGTGTGAGGTCTACGGACCAAAGTTTAACAGAACTAAAGGAACAAATAGTGGCAAAACAAGTAATGCCGCCTTTGTTTGTTATGGATGTGGAAAACCGGGCCACATTAGAAGTAATTGCCCTAATCAGGAGAATACTAATGGGCAGGGCCGCGGAAGAGTTTTCAATATTAATACGGCAGAAGCGCAGGAAGACCCGGAGCTTGTTACGGGTACGTTTCTTATTGATAATAAATCTGCTTATGTTTTATTTGATTCGGGTGCGGATAGAAGCTATATGAGTAGAGATTTTTGTGCTAAGTTAAGTTGCCCATTGACGCATTTGGATAGTAAATTTTTACTCGAATTAGCAAACGGTAAATTAATTTCAGCAGATAATATATGTCGGGATAGAGAAATTAAACTGGGGAATGAAACGTTTAGAATTGATTTAATACCAGTCGAGTTGGGGAGTTTTGATGTAATAATTGGCAAGGACTGGTTGAAAAAGGTGAGAGCAGAGGTCGTTTGTTACAAAAATGCGTTTCGCATTATGCGTGAAAAAGGAAAACCTTTAATGGTGTACGGAGAAAAGAACAATGCGAAATTAAATCTTATTAGTAGTTTGAAGGCGCAAAAACTAATAAGAAAAGGTTGTTACGTCATTCTAGCACACATCATGGAAGTTAAACCTGAAGAAAAGAATATCAGTAATGTTCCCGTCGCAAAAGAATTTCTCGATGTATTTCTGAAAGAATTACCGGGATTACCCCCACATCGATCCGTTGAATTTCAAATAGACCTTGTACCAGGAGCTGCACCAATAGCTCGTACTCCATACAGACTCGCACCCAACGAAATGAAAGAATTACAAAGTCAGTTACAGAAACTTTTAGAGCGTGGTTTCATTCGACCAAGCACATCACCATGGGGAGCTCCTATTTTGTTTGTCAAGAAGAAGGATGGTACATTTAGGTTGTGTATCGACTACCGAGAGTTGAACAAACTTACCATCAAGAACCGTTACCCACTACCGAGAATCGATGACTTATTTGATCAACTACAAGGCTCGTCGGTTTATTCGAAGATTGATTTACATTCTGGGTATCATCAAATGCGGGTGAAGGAGGATGATATTCCAAAGACTGCTTTTAGGACGCATTACGGTCATTAAGAGTTTATGGTTATGCCGTTTGGGTTGACTAACCCACCAGCTGTATTCATGGACCTCATGAACTGAGTGTGTGGACCATACCTTGATAAGTTTGTCATTGTTTTCATCGATGACATACTTATTTACTCAAAGAATGACCAAGAGCACGAAGAACATTTGAGAAAAGTGCTAGAGTTGTTAAGAAAAGAAAAACTGTACGCTAAGTTTTCAAAGTGTGCATTTTGGTTGGAAGAAGTTCAATTCTTCGGTCATATAGTGAACAAAGAAGGTATTCAGGTGGATCCAGCAAAGATTGAAACCGTTGAAAAGTGGAAAACCCCGAAAACTCCGAAACACATACGCCAATTTTTAGGACTAGCTGGTTATTACAGGAGATTCATCCAATATTTTTCCAAAATAGCAAAACCCTTGACTGCATTAACGCATAAAGGGAAGAAATTTGAATAGAAGGATGAACAAGAGAAAGCGTTTCAATTGTTGAAGAAAAAGTTAACTACGGCACCTATACTGTCATTACCTGAAGGGAATGATGATTTTGTAATATATTGTGACGCCTCAAAGCAAGGTCTCGGTTGTGTATTAATGCAACGAACGAAAGTAATTGCTTATGCGTCTAGACAATTGAAGATTCACGAGCAGAATTATACAACGCATGATTTGGAATTAGGCGAGGTTGTTTTTGCATTAAAGACTTAGAGGCACTACTTATATGGGGTCAAAAGTATTATATATACAGACCACAAAAGTCTTCAACACATATTTAATCAAAAACAACTGAACATAAGGCAGCGCAGATGGATTGAATTGTTGAATGATTACGACTTTGAGATTCGTTACCACCCCGGGAAGGCAAATGTGGTAGCCGACGCCTTGAGCAGAAAGGACAGAGAACCTATTCGAGTAAAAGCTATGAATATAATAATTCACACTAACCTTACTACTCAAATAAAGGAGGCGCAACAAGGAGTTTTAAAAGAGGGAAACTTAAGGGATGAAATACCCAAAGGATCGGAGAAGCATCTTAATATTCGGGAAGACGAAACCCGGTATAGGGCTGAAAGAATTTGAGTACCAAAATTTGGAGATATGAGAGAAATGGTACTTAGAGAAGCTCATAAAATCAGATACTCAATACATCCTGGAACGGGAAAGATGTACAAGGATCTTAAGAAACATTTTTGGTGGACAGGTATGAAAGCCGATGTTGCTAAATATGTAGGAGAATGTTTGACGTGCTCTAAGGTCAAAGCTAAGCATCAGAAACCATCAGGTCTACTTCAACAACCCTTAAATCTCGAAATGGAAATGGGAAAACATTACCATGGATTTCATCACTAAATTGCCAAGGACTGCAAGTGGTTTTGATACTATTTGGGTAATAGTTGATCGTCTCACCAAATCAGCATACTTCCTGCCAATAAGAGAAGATGACAAGATGGAGAAGTTAGCATGACTATATTTGAAGGAAGTCATCTCCAGACATGAAATACCAATCTCTATTATCTCTGATAGGGATGGCAGATTTATTTCAAGATTCTGGTACACATTACAGCAAGCATTAGGAACTCGTCTAGACATGAGTACTGACTATCATCCACAAACTGATGGGCAGAGTGAAAAGACGATACAAACGCTTGAAGACATGCTACGAGCATGTGTTATTGATTTCGAAAACAGTTGGGATCGACACCTTCCGTTAGCAGAATTTTCCTACAACAACAGCTACTATTCAAGCATTGAGATGGCGCCGTTTGAAGCACTTTATGGTAGAAAGTGTAGATCTCCTATTTGTTGGAGTGAAGTGGGGGATAGGCAGATTACGGGTCCGGAGATAATACAATAAACTACCTAGAAGATCATCCAAATTCAACAACGGTTGAAAACCGCCCAAAGTCGACAAAAGAGCTACGCTGACATTAAAAGAAAAGATATAGAAATTGAAATTGGAGAGATGATCATGCTTAAAGTTGCACCTTGGAAAGGCGTTGTTCGATTTGGTAAACGGGAGAAATTAAATCCAAGGTATATTGGACCATTCAAGATTATTGATCGTGTCGAACCAGTTGCTTACCAACTTGAATTACCACAACAACTCGCGGCTGTACATAACACTTTCCACGTCTCAAATCTGAAGAAATGTTTTGCTAAAGAATATCTCACTATTCCGCTAGACAAAATCCAAATCAACAAAAAACTTCAATTCGTCGAAGAACCCGTCGAAATAATGGATCGTGAGGTTAAAATACTTAAGCAAAACAAGATACCAATTGTTAAGGTTCGATGGAATGCTCGTAGAGGACCCGAGTTCACCTGGGAATGAGAAGATCAGATAAAGAAGAAGTACCCGAACTTATTTTCAGAAGATACATCAACACCTCCAACTGCTTAAAATTTCGGGACGAAATTTATTTAACGGGTAGGTACTGTAGTGACCAGAACTTTTCCATGTTTATATATATTAAATGAAATTGGTATTTATATGATTAAGTGTTTCCAACATGTTAAGCAATCAAACTTGTTAAGACTTGATTAATTGAAATATGTTTCATATAGACAATTGACCACCCAAGTTGACCGGTGATTCACGAACGTTAATATTTGTAAAAACTATATGATGACATATATATGGATATATATATAGTTAACATGATATTATGATAAGTAAATATATCATTAAGTATATTAACAATGAACTACATATGTCAAAACAAGACTACTAACTTAAGGATTTCGAAACGAGGCATATATGTAACGATTATCGTTGTAACGACATTTAATTGTATATATATCATATTAAGATATATTAATACATCATAATATCATGATAATGTAATAATTTAACATCTTATTTGATATAATAAACAATAGGTTAACAACACTTAACAGGATCGTTAACCTAAAGGCTTCAAAACAACACTTACATGTAACGACTAACGATGACTTAACGACTCAGTTAAAATGTATATACATGTAGTGTTTTAATATGTATTCATACACTTTTGAAAGACTTCAAGAAACTTATCAAAGTACTTCTACTTAACAAAAATGCTTACAATTACATCCTCATTCACTTTTATCAACAATTCTACTCATATGCACCCGTATTCATATTCGTACAATACCCAGCTTCTAAATGTATTTACTATTGGTATATACACTTCAATGATCAGCTCTTATCAGTCCTTGTGAGTCACCTAACACATGTGGGAACCATCATTTAACATCTAGCAAGAAATATCTAACAAAACAACAAACTAATAGAGCCTATATTGAAGGCCTTAGTTCACGTGATCATGCATACACACAAACACATTCACTTTGCAATTTTATTGAATCAAATTACTCTCTATCAAGTGTTCTTCCATTTTTCTAAGTGTTCTTCATCATCTTCAACAAAATCTAGCTCAATCTAGCTCATAAATCCATACATAAACCCATTTATAAAACAACTACTCAAGAACACACCAACAACATTTCCAAGTTTGCTAGCTTACTTCTAATCTTGCAAATCCACTTTGAGTGATCATCCAACCTCAAGAAATCTTTCTTATTTATAGTAAGATATCTTTCTAATATAAGATAATACTCATATCCAAACTTTGATTCAATTTCTATAACTTTAACAATCTTATTTCGAGTGGAAATCTTACTTGAACTTGTTTTTGTGTCATGATTTTGCTTCAAGAACTTTCAAGCCATCCAAGGATCCTTTGAAGCTAGATCTATTTTTCTCATTTTCAGTAGGTTTATCCACAAAACCTGAGGTAGTAATAATGTTCATAACATCATTCTATTCATATATATAAAACTACCTTATTCGAAGGTTTAAACTTGAAATCACTAGAACATAGTTTAGTTAATTCTAAACTTGTTCGCAAACAAAAGTTAATCCTTCTAACTTGACTTTTAAAATCAACTAAACACATGTTCTATATCTATATCATATGCTAACTTAATGATTTAAAACCAGAAAACACGAAAAATACCGTAAAACCGGATATACGCCGTCGTAGTAACACCGCGGGCTGTTTTGGGTTAGTTAATTAAAAACTATGATAAAGTTTGATTTAAAAGTTGTTCTTCTGGGAAAATTATTTTTCTTATGAACATGAAACTATATCCAAAAATCATGGTTAAACTCAAAGTGAAAGTATGTTTTCCAAAATGGTCATCTAGACGTCGTTCTTTCGACTGAAATGACTACCTTTATAAAAACGACTTGTAACCTGTATTTCTGACTATAAACTTATACTTTTTCTTTTTAGATTCATAAACTTAACTTCAATATGAAACCATAGCAACTTGAAACACTTAAAACGGATTTAAAACGAAGAAGTTATGGGTAAAACAAGATTGGATATTTTTTGCTTGTTGTAGCTACGTGAAAATTGGTAACAAATCTATATTAATCATATCCTAGCAAACTTATATTGTATTACTTGTATTCTAATATATTATGTAATCTTGGGATACCATAGACATGTATGCAAATGTTTTGACATATCATATCGACCAATCTATATATATTATTTGGAACAACCATAGACACTCTATATGCAGTAATGTTGGAGTTAGCTATACATGATTGAGGTTAATTTCAAAAATATATATACTTTGAGTTGTGATCTAGCCTGAGATGTGTATACACTGGGTCGTGGATTGATTCAAGATAATATATATCAATTTATTTCTGTACATCTACCTGTGGACAATTAGTTGTAGGTTACTAACGAGGACAGCTGACTTAATAAACTTAAAACATTAAAACGTATTAAAAATGTTGTAAATATATTTTGAATATACTTTGATATATATGTACATATTTGTTATAGGTTCGTGAATCGACCAGTGGCCAAGTCTTACTTCCCGACGAAGTAAAAATCTGTGAATGTGAGTTATAGTCCCACTTTTAAAAATCTAATATTTTGGGATGAGAAAACATGCAATTTTATAAATGTTTTATGAAAAAGACACAAGTAAATGAAACTATATTATATGGGTGAATGATCGAAGCCGAATATGCCCCTTTTTAGCTTGGTAGCCTAAGAATTTGGGAACAGACCCCCAAATTGACGCGAATCCTAAAGATAGATCTATCGGGCCCAACAAGCCCCATTCTGGAATTTGGAATGCTTTAGTACTTCGAAATTATCATGTCCAATGGGTGTCCCGGAATGATGGGGATATTCTATATGCGTCTTGTTAATGTCGGTTACCAGGTGTTCACCATATGAATGAATTTTATCTCTATGTATGGGATGTATATTGAAATATGAAATCTTGTGGTCTATTATTATGATTTGATAATATATAGGTTAAACCTATAACTCACCAACATTTTTTGTTGACGTTTTAAGCATGTTTATTCTCAGGTGATTATTAAGAGCTTCCGCTGTTGCATACTAAAATAAGGATAAGATTTGGAGTCCATGCTTGTATGATATTATGTAAAAACAGCATTCAAGAAACGTATTTTTGATGTAATATATTCTTATTGTAATTCATTATGTAATGGTCGTGTGTAAACGGTATATTTTAGATTATCATTATTTGATAATCTACGTAATTTTTTTTTTAAACCTTTATCGATAAAATAGAGGTTATGGTTATTTTAAAAATAAATGCAGTCTTTGAAAAACGTCTCATATAGAGGTCAAAACCTCGGGACGAAATCAATTAATATGGAACGTTTATAATCAATATGAACGGGACATTTCATTCGAAGCTTTAATGAATATGGTGAGGTCTTTACTGCTGAATATTATATGAATTATTCAAATATTTTTAATGATGCAGAAAAGGGGGACGTTCCACCAAGTGATTTCCTAGTGGAACAGCTTGCTGCTCTGGCATACGATAGTGAAAATGATACAGAGGATGCAGAGACAGTTGAAGCTGAAAACAAGGCACCAGAAAGTGTGGTAAAGAAGGCACCAGACTTAGTCAAATGTCGCGGCGCGACATTTAAGGCCACGATGCGGCAAACTGCACGAACTGGCACCAGATTCTTGTAATTTTAAATGAAGTTCAAGGGCAATTTAGTCTTTTCGTGTTTGAGGCAGATTTGAGGATTTAACCTCATCCATTCATTTCATTTCTTATTTTCTTTTCCTTTTTCTTTCATTTTCTCCCAAGAAACTCAAATACCCCAAGTGATTCAAGTGGGATTTTGGAAAGGAAGAAGCGGGTTTTGATCTTTAGCGTAGTTGACAAGTTTGTTCTCCTCGTTCTTAGCTACACGGTGATACTAGTGGTAAGCTCTAACTCCGAATTTCATTTTCGTGTTCATCATTCAAATTTGAGGCTTTTGGCTTGTATGTTCATAGATGGAACCCATTTAGTTGTTAATTGGAGATTAACATCAAGATTCGGGTTTGTAAGTGTTAGAGGCGGGTTTTAGGTTGGTTAATGATTTAACCATGTTTAAGACTTGTAAATGGTGTACAATCACTAGCATTAGTGATTATTGGTGTTTTGGAGACTTTTAGGGTTTTCGTGGTTGACTAATTTTGACTAGAGTCAAAATTAGGGTTTGTTGAGGATTATGACCCGAATGTCGATTCGATGAGGTTTCTAAACTTAAAATGGATTAAGTTGAAGTATAAAACCGAGTTAAACATGTTTTGGTGTCAAAACTTGTAAATGGTGAGATTTTGACCTTATGGGTCAAAATTAGGGTTTATGGGCGATTTTGAGAACGATAGGCGTTTAACACCTATGATTGGGTTTAATTGGCATATTAGGACCATTTTCACTCGTGTTAGTGATTATTGGTTAGTTTGGGCGCGGTTTGTACTTGGAAGTGCATTTAGGTCGAATTTGTACTAAGTGTCAATTTGGGTTGGTTTGTAAATCCACCCTAATTGTGTTGTTTGTTATGTGATTAATGGAATAGGTACTTTCCATTGGCATTTTGCGGATTATTTGGTTGCATTCATCAAGGCTTAAGGTGAGTGTTAATATCCTATGTGCATATGTATGTGTAGGATGGGTGCGGGTCGGGTGAAGTGATTCTCGGCTATAAAGCTCACTTCACATGTATGTGGATCTGATGGACTTGTGTATGGGTCCAATTGGCAAGGTTGTGCATTTTGGTTGACCACCTTTGGCGAAGTACACACTTTGGGTGTACGTTATCACACGGGGTTGTGAGTGGAATAAGTATACATGTATGTATATAATGTATTTATTTGTAGGAACGGATATGTGCTGTCCAAGTTAGTGATATATGTCGTTGTACACTAACGACCTTTATGAACGAATGTATGTTGTCTGAGTTAGCGATATATGCGTTGTATGCTAATGGTTTATTGTATGGATATGTGTTGTCCAAGTTAGTGATATATGCATTGTACACTAACGGTTTTATGAATGGATATATGTTGTCCAATTTAGTGTTATATGTGTTGTACACTAATGATTTATGAATGGATATGTGTTGTCCAATTTAGTGTTATATGTGTTGTACACTAATGATTTTATAAACGGATATGTGTTGTCCAAGGGTTAGTGATATATGTGTTATACAATAATGGTTGTTATGAACACCGATGGGAAATTCGAGTACCATTCCTTTGTACGATTGGTTAACCTTAGGCGGTTTTACGCTCTGTTATATATATATTAATGTATTGTTGTGATGTAGCTAACCCTCCGGGCGTAGATTTTTGGCGTTGTTCACATCGTCGTTGGTGACTTACTTTATGGTTGTTGTTACTAGCTTGTTGCTTAGTGATTATACGGTATGCTTAGCTTAGCTTGCCTTTATACATGGATGCTTCGGTATGCGGTATTTGATAATTGTGTGGCGTGTCCATTTTATACATATATATGTATGTAGTATATTATCATTCACTAAGCGTTAGCTTACCCTCTCGTTGTTGATATTTTTATAGGTTCGCATGCTTGGCGGCTCGGGTAAGCTTGGAGATTAGAGATCTTGGCTACGTTGCTTAGAAGATCTTGCTTTTGTATTCGATTAGGATTTGGGTAGCGTAGTCCCAAATCACCATGCTCGGTTTTGGTTGAAAACTAAACTAGTCGGGTCGTGTATGTCCGTTTGGACAATTAATCAATGTATTAAATGTTTTAAGGTTTATTAAACCTTCTATTGTATTAAAGATGTTTATGGAAACACAATTGGGACCTAAAGTGTTATTTAAAGCGTATTAAAAGGAAAAAAATTTTATGGGCAGGTTTTAATACGGGTTGGGTTGTTACATCAACTTCTTTAATTTGGTCCTTGTATACCTTCCTCGCCTTTTCTAATTCAATCAACCTCTTCGTTTTCACCTCACTACTCAAATTGAAAAAGTCACTTAAAGTATTGAGTGAAGGATTCGAGTAGGGCTCGAGCGAAGGTATTACAATCTCAACTTCTTCTTCTTCACTCTCATATTCTGTCACCAATTCATCTTCGGATTCAATAATCAAATCCTCTTTCACATTACCTTTACCGACAGAATCTACACTGTTTTCATCCGCGAAAAATTATCAAAATCACTTAAATCAATATTTTGGATTGATTCGGGAGGGACTTCAGCAGCTGGCTCTTCTTGTGTCATTTTCACTATCGTATGCCAGAGCAGCAAGCTGTTCCACTAGGAAATCACTTGGTGGAACGTCCCCCTTTTCTGCATCATTAAAAATATTTGAATAATTCATATAATATTCAGCAGTAAAGACCTCACCATATTCATTAAAGCTTCGAATGAAATGTCCCGTTCATATTGATTATAAACGTTCCATATTAATTGATTTCGTCGCGAGGTTTTGACCTCTATATGAGACGTTTTTCAAAGACTGCATTCATTTTTAAAACAACCATAACCTCTATTTTATCGATAAAGGTTTAAAAAAAAATTACGTAGATTATCAAATAATGATAATCTAAAATATACCGTTTACACACGACCATTACATAATGGTTTACAATAAGAATATATTACATCAAAAATACGTTTCTTGAATGCTGTTTTTACACAATATCATACAAGCATGGACTCCAAATCTTATCCTTATTTTAGTATGCAACAGCGGAAGCTCTTAATATTCACCTGAGAATAAACATGCTTTAAACGTCAACAAAAATGTTGGTGAGTTATAGGTTTAACCTATATATATCAAATCGTAACAATAGACCACAAGATTTCATATTTCAATACACATCCCATACATAGAGATAAAAATCATTCATATGGTGAAAACCTGGTAACCGACATTAACAAGATGCATATATAAGAATATCCCCATCATTCCGGGACACCCTCCGGATATGATATAAATTTCGAAGTACTAAAGCATCCGGTACTTTGGATGGGGTTTGTTAGGCCCAATAGATCTATCTTTAGGATTCGCGTCAATTAGGGTGTCTGTTCCCTAATTCTTAGATTACCAGACTTAATAAAAAGGGGCATATTCGATTTTGATAATTCAACCATAGAATGTAGTTTCACGTACTTGTGTCTATTTTGTAAATCATTTATAAAACCTGCATGTATTCTCATCCCAAAAATATTAGATTTTAAAAGTGGGACTATAACTCACATTCACAGATTTTTACTTCGTCGAGAAGTAAGACTTGGCCACTGTTGATTCACGAACCTATAACAATATATACATATATATTAAAGTATGTTCAAAATATATTTACAACACTTTTAATATATTTTGATGTTTTAAGTTTATTAAGTCAGTTGTCCTCGTTAGTAACCTACAACTAGTTGTCCACAGTTAGATGTACAGAAATAAATCGATAAATATTATCTTGAATCAATCCACGACCCAGTGTATACGTATCTCAGTATTGATCACAACTCAAACTATATATATTTTAGAATCAACCTCAACCCTGTATAGCTAACTCCAACATTCACATATAGAGTGTCTATGGTTGTTCCGAAATATATATAGATGTGTCGACATGATAGGTCGAAACATTGTATACGTGTCTATGGTATCTCAAGATTACATAATATACAATACAAGTTGATTAAGTTATGGTTGGAATAGATTTGTTACCAATTTTCACGTAGCTAAAATGAGAAAAATTATCCAATCTTGTTTTACCCATAACTTCTTCATTTTAAATCCATTTTGAGTGAATTAAATTGATATGGTCTCATATTGAACTATATTTTATGAATCTAAATAGAAAAAGTATAGGTTTATAGTCAGAAAAATAAGTTACAAGTCGTTTTTGTAAAGGTAGTCATTTCAGTCGAAAGAACGACGTCTAGATGACCATTTTAGAAAACATACTTCCACTTTGAGTTTAACCATAATTTTTGGATATAGTTTCATGTTCATAATAAAAATCATTTTCTCAGAATAACAACTTTTAAATCAAAGTTTATCATAGTTTTTAATTAACTAACCCAAAACAGCCCGCGGTGTTACTACGACGGCGTAAATCCGGTTTTACGGTGTTTTTCGTGTTTCCAGGTTTTAAATCATTAAGTTAGCATATCATATAGATATAGAACATGTGTGTAGTTAATTTTAAAAGTCAAGTTAGAAGGATTAACTTTTGTTTGCAAACAAGTTTAGAATTAACTAAACTATGTTCTAGTGATTACGAGTTTAAACCTTCGAATAAGATAGTTTTATATATATGAATCGAATGATGTTATGAACATCATTACTACCTCAAGTTTAGTAGGTAAACCTACTGGAAGTGACACGAAATGATCTAGCTTCAAAGGATCTTGGATGGCTTGAAAGTTCTTGAAGTAGGATCATGACACAAAAACAAGTTCAAGTAAGATTTTTACTCGAATTAAGATAGTTTATAGTTATAGAAATTGAATCAAAGTTTGAATATGAATATTACCTTGAATAAGAAAGATAACCTACTGTATATAACAAAGGTTTCTTGATCTTAGATGATTACTTGGAATGGATTAGAAAGCTTGGAAGTAAATTAGTAAACTTGAAGGGATTTTTGAAGTGTTCTTGAAGTGTTCTTCCTATGATGATTATAGCTTGATTCTTGAAGTGATTTTTGATGAAGATGATGATTAACTACTGGAAAAATACGTTCATAATAGTGTGTGTGTGTTGAGAGAGAATTAGAAAGAGAATTGGAAGTGAAATGGAGTGAATGATGAGTGGTAATTGGTGAGTGGTGAGTGGGGTTAAAAGGAGTTCTAGTTAGTTGACTAGCTCATGGTAGAAGTTAAAATTGATTAGTCATACATGACATAATCAAGAGTGGAATCCCATACTAGTTCCTATTGGTATATACCCATAGTAAGTACGTTTTGAAGCTGTGTATAATACGGGTAAGAATACGACTAGAATTCTTGATGAAAGAAAAGAATGGGAAAGTAACTGTAACCATTTTCGTTAAGCATGAGTGTTTTGATATATGTCTTGAAGTCTTCCAAAAGTATTTTAATACATCTAAATACACTACATGTATATACATTTTAACTGAGTCGTTAAGTCATCGTTAGTCGTTACATGTAAGTGTTGTTTTGAAACCTTTAAGTTAACGATCTCAATTAATGTTGTT
This sequence comes from Rutidosis leptorrhynchoides, assembly GCF_046630445.1. Classification (NCBI taxonomy): domain Eukaryota; kingdom Viridiplantae; phylum Streptophyta; class Magnoliopsida; order Asterales; family Asteraceae; genus Rutidosis; species Rutidosis leptorrhynchoides. The sequence goes on along the minus strand of NC_092338.1, from coordinate 286,803,093 downwards.
AACCCATTGTTTATTATATCTAATGAGATGTTAAATTATTATATTATCATGATATTATGATATATTAATATATCTTAATATGATATATATACATTTAAATGTCGTTACAACGATAATCGTTACATATATGTCTCGTTTCGAAATCCTTAAGTTAGTAGTCTTGTTTATATGTATATAACTCATTGTTAATATACTTATGGAGATACTTATTTATCATAATCTCATGTTAACCATATGTATATCCATATATATATCGTCATGTCGTTTTTACAAGTTTTAACGTTCGTGAATCGCCGGTCAACTTGGGTGGTCAATTGTCTATATGAAACATATTTCAATTAATCAAGTCTTAACAAGTTTGATTGCTTAACATGTTGGAAACATTTAATCATGTAAATATCAATCTCAATTAATATATATAAACATGGAAAAGTTCGGGTCACTACAGCTGCCTCATTTGTCGTGCCGCGACACACGGCGTGATCTGAGTCATTTTCTTGCATACAAGACCTCAACACCCGAACATGTCCAGAACCCTTCATACGCCTATCGTACATACAATATACACCTATAAATCATATACGGGGAAAATGTGGTGTTACAACTCTCCCCCACTTAGATTCAATCACGTCCTCGTGATCCTAGTCACGAACCCAAACGGACCCACACTCAATGGTCATCGAATCATGCATTTCAAACCGACTTCTACCACAAATTCGCTAACCCGATGGTTAATCCAATGACAAATTACACACTTGATCTCATCCCGAGACGTACAATATGAAATGTCCCGTTCTTATTGATTAAAAACGTTCCATATTAATTGATTTCGTTGCGAGGTTTTGACCTCTATATGAGACGTTTTTCAAAGACTGCATTCATTTTAAAACAAACCATAACCTTTATTTCATCAATAAAGGTTTAAAAAGCTTTACGTAGATTATCAAATAATGATAATCTAAAAAATCCCTGTTACACACGACCATTACATAATGGTTTACAATACAAATATGTTACAACAAAATAAGTTTCTTGAATGCAGTTTTTACACAATATCATACAAGCATGGACTCCAAATCTCGTCCTTATTTAAGTATGCGACAGCGGAAGCTCTTAATAATCACCTGAGAATAAACATGCTTAAAACGTCAATAAAAATGTTTTGCTTAAGTCTTTTAACCTCACGCTCCCAGGTGAACTCGGGTCATCTACGAGCATTCCATCGAACCTTAACAATTGGTATCTTGTTTTGCTTAAGTCTTTTAACCTCACGATCCATTATTTCGACGGGTTCTTCGATGAATTGGAGTTTTTCGTTGATTTGGATTTCATCTAACGGAATAGTGAGATCTTCTTTAGCAAAACATTTCTTCAAATTCGAGACGTGGAAAGTGTTATGTACAGCTGCGAGTTGTTGAGGTAACTCAAGTCGGTAAGCTACTGGTCCGACACGATCAATAATCTTGAATGGTCCAATATACCTTGGATTTAATTTCCCTCGTTTACCAAATCGAACAACGCCTTTCCAAGGTGCAACTTTAAGCATGACCATCTCTCCAATTTCAAATTTTATATCTTTTCTTTTAATGTCAGCGTAGCTCTTTTGTCGACTTTGGGCGGTTTTCAACCGTTGTTGAATTTGGATGATCTTCTCGGTAGTTTCTTGTATAATCCCCGGACCCGTAATCTGTCTATCCCCCACTTCACTCCAAAAAATCAGAGACCTGCACTTTCTACCATAAAGTGCTTCAAACGGCGCCATCTCAATGCTTGAATGGTAGCAGTTATTGTAGGAAAATTCTGCTAACGGTAGATGTCGATCCCAACTGTTTCCGAAATCAATAACACATGCTCGTAGCATGTCTTCAAGCGTTTGTATCGTCCTTTCGCTCTGCCCATCAGTTTGTGGATGATAGGCAGTACTCATGCCTAGACGAGTTCCTAATGCTTGCTGTAATGTCTGCCAGAATCTTGAAATAAATCTGCCATCCCTATCAGAGATAATAGAGATTGGTATTCCATGTCTAGAGACGACTTCCTTCAAATACAGTCGTGCTAACTTCTCCATCTTGTCATCTTCTCTTATTGGCAGGAAGTGTGCTGATTTGGTGAGACGATCAACTATTACCCAAATAGTATCAAAACCACTTGCAGTCCTTGGCAATTTAGTGATGAAATCCATGGTAATGTTTTCCCATTTCCATTCTGGGATTTCGGGTTGTTGAAGTAGACCTGATGGTTTCTGATGCTCAGCTTTGACCTTAGAACACGTCAAACATTCTCCTACGTATTTAGCAACATCATCTTTCATACCCGGCCACCAAAAATGTTTCTTGAGATCCTTGTACATCTTCCCCGTTCCAGGATGTATTGAGTATCTGGTTTTATGAGCTTCTCTAAGTATCATTTCTCTCATATCTCCAAATTTTGGTACCCAAATCCTTTCAGCCCTATACCGGGTTCCGTCTTCCCGAATATTAAGATGCTTCTCCGATCCTTTGGGTATTTCATCCTTTAAATTTCCCTCTTTTAAAACTCCTTGTTGCGCCTCCTTTATTTGAGTAGTAAGGTTATTATGAATCATTATATTCATAGATTTTACTCCAATGGGTTCTCTGTCCTTCCTGCTCAAGGCATCGGCTACCACATTTGCCTTCCTCGGGTGGTAACGAATCTCAAAGTCGTAATCATTCAATAATTCAATCCACCTACGCTGCCTCATATTCAGTTGTTTCTGATTAAATATATGTTGAAGACTTTTGTGGTCGGTATATATAATACTTTTGACCCCATATAAGTAGTGCCTCCAAGTCTTTAATGCAAAAACAACCGCGCCTAATTCCAAATCATGCGTCGTATAATTTTGTTCGTGAATCTTCAATTGTCTAGACGCATAAGCAATCACCTTCGTTCGTTGCATTAATACACAACCGAGACCTTGCTTTGATGCGTCACAATAAATCACAAAATCATCATTCCCTTCAGGCAATGACAATATAGGTGCCGTAGTTAGCTTTTTCTTCAATAACTGAAACGCTTTCTCTTGTTCATCATTCCATTCAAATTTCTTCCCTTTATGCGTTATTGCAGTCAAGGGTTTTGCTATTCTGGAAAAGTCTTGGATAAACCTTCTGTAGTAACCAGCTAGTCCTAAAAACTGGCGTATGTGTTTCGGAGTTTTCGGGGTTTCCCACTTTTCAACAGTTTCTATCTTTGCCGGATCCACCTTAATACCTTCTTTGTTCACTATGTGACCGAGGAATTGAACTTTTTCCAACCAAAATGCACACTTTGAAAACTTAGCGTACAATTCTTCCTTCCTCAATACTTCTAACACCTTTCTCAAATGTTCACCGTGTTCTTGGTCATTCTTTGAGTAAATAAGTATGTCATCAATGAAAACAATGACAAACTTGTCAAGGTATGGTCCACACACTCGGTTCATAAGGTCCATGAACACAGCTGGTGCATTAGTTAAACCAAACGGCATGACCATAAACTCGTAATGACCGTAACGTGTTCTGAAAGCAGTCTTTGGAATATCATCTTCTTTCACCCGCATTTGATGATACCCGGAACGTAAGTCAATCTTTGAATAAACAGACGAGCCTTGTAGTTGATCAAATAAGTCATCGATTCTCGGTAGTGGGTAGCGGTTCTTGATGGTAAGTTTGTTCAACTCTCGGTAGTCGATACACAACCTGAATGTACCATCTTTCTTCTTGACAAACAAAACAGGAGCTCCCCACGGTGATGTGCTTGGTCGAATGAAACCACGCTCTAAAAGTTCTTGTAATTGGCTTTGCAGTTCTTTCATCTCGCTGGGTGCGAGTCTGTAAGGAGCACGAGCTATTGGTGCAGCTCCTGGTACAAGATCTATTTGAAATTCAACGGATCGATGTGGGGGTAATCCCGGTAATTCTTTCGGAAATACATCGGAAAATTCTTTTGCGACGGGAACATCATTGATGCTCTTTTCTTCAGTTTGTACTTTCTCGACGTGTGCTAGAACAGCATAGCAACCTTTTCTTATTAGTTTTTGTGCCTTCAAATTACTAATAAGATGTAGCTTCGTGTTGCCCTTTTCTCCGTACACCATTAAGGGTTTTCCTTTTTCTCGTATAATGTGAATTGCATTTTTGTAACAAACGATCTCTGCTTTTACTTCTTTCAACCAGTCCATACCGATTATCACATCAAAACTCCCTAACTCTACTGGTATCAAGTCAATCTTAAATGTTTCGCTAACCAGTTTAATTTCTCGATTCCGACATATATTATCTGCTGAAATTAATTTACCATTTGCTAATTCGAGTAAAAATTTACTATCCAAAGGCGTCAATGGACAACTTAATTTAGCACAAAAATCTCTACTCATATAGCTTCTATCCGCACCCGAATCAAATAAAACGTAAGCAGATTTATTGTCAATAATAAACGTACCCGTAACAAGCTCCAGGTCTTCCTGTGCCTCTGCCGCATTAATATTGAAAACTCTTCCGCGGCCTTGTCCATTCGTGTTCTCCTGGTTCGGGCAATTTCTAATAATGTGGCCCGGTTTTCCACATTTATAACAAACTACATTGGCATAACTTGCTCTGACACTACTTGCTCTGCCATTACTCGTTCCGACAACATTTGTTCCTTTCATTCTATTAACCCCTGGTCCGTAGACCTCACACTTCGCCGCGCTATGACCATTTTTTTTACACTTGTTGCAAAATTTGGTGCAGAACCCCGAGTGATACTTTTCACACCTTTGGCATAGCTGCTTCTGATTGTTATTGTTGTTGTTGCGGTTATTATTGTTGTTGGGATGATTGTTGTAGTTGCTGTTGTTGTTGATGTTGTTGTTGTTGTTGTTGGGCCGTTTGTTGTAGTTGCGATTGATGTTGCGATTGTTGGGATAATTGTTGCGATTATTGTTGTTGTTGTATTGGTGATTCTTATCACCATTTTCCTCCCACTTTCTTTTGACTTGCTTCACATTGGCCTCTTCAGTAGTCTGTTCTTTAATTCTTTCTTCAATCTGGTTCACTAGTTTGTGAGCCATTCTACATGCCTGTTGTATGGAGGCGGGCTCGTGTGAACTTATATCTTCTTGGATTCTTTCGGTAATCCTTTCACAAACGCGTCGATCTTCTCTTCCTCATCTTCGAATGCTCCTGGACACAATAGGCACAATTCTGTGAATCGTCTTTCGTACGTGGTAATATCAAATCCTTAGGTTCGTAACCCTCTAAGTTCTGTCTTGAGCTTATTGACCTCGGTTCTGGGACGGTTCTTCTCGTTCATCAAGTGCTTGAATGCTGACCACGGTAGTGCGTACGCATCGTCTTGTCCCACTTGCTCTAGATAGGTATTCCACCATGTTAACGCAGAACCTGTGAAGGTATGCGTAGCGTACTTTACTTTGTCCTCTTCAGTACAATTACTTATGGCAAACACCGATTCGACCTTCTCGGTCTACCGTTTCAATCCGATTGGTCCTTCGGTTCCATCAAATTCCAAAGGTTTGCAGGCAGTGAATTCTTTGTAGGTGCATCCTACACGATTTCCTGTACTGCTAGATCCAATGTTATTGTTGGTATGTAGCGCAGCCTGTACTGCGGCTATGTTTGAAGCTAGAAAAGTACGGAATTCCTCTTCATTCTTATTCACGGTGTGTCGAGTAGTCGGTGCCATTTCCTTCAAAATAGTCAAATGGAACAAGTTAATCATACAGAATATTAAGAGTAGTTAATAGTATTTCGTAGCATAATATGAACTCATTTATAAAAGCTTTTTCTTCATATTAGCGTTTTATAAGTTTAAATTCGGGTAGTACCTACCCGTTAAGTTCATACTTAGTAGCTAATATACAATTCAACTACTACAATTCTATATGAAAAACTGATTATAATAATATTTCGCGTTCAAACTTTTACACAATATTTTACAAACTTACAATACCGCTTATTTTACATATAGCATGAAATATAGCACACAATAAATTTGATACAAGATGATTGTGAAGATAATTCTAGCTAGTACACAAGTTGTTCAGCAAAGGCAATAAAGACACGTAATTCATACGTCCAGAAACAAGTCATGCATTCTGGTTTTACTAGGACTACTTCCCATCCTTGGTCTTGTGGAACATAACCGTTATGGCCGTTGATAAGACAGCGTGTTGTAACGTCGTCAAAGGGACGAGGGTTACGTAATGACCAACAGTCTCGTAATAACCTAAAAACCTCATTTCTTACCCCAATTACCGACTCCGTCACTTGTGGGAACGTTTTGTTTAATAGTTGTAGCCCGATGTTCTTGTTCTCACTTTGGTGAGAAGCGAACATTACTAACCCGTAAGCATAACATGCTTCTTTATGTTGCATGTTAGCCGTTTTTCTAAATCACGAAGTCCTATATTCGGATATACTGAGTCAAAATAATTTCTTAACCCGTTGCGTAAAATAGCATTTGGGTTCCCCGCAATATATGCGTCAAAGTAAACACATCGTAACTTATGGATTTCCCAATGTGATATCCCCCATCTTTCGAACGAAAGCCTTTTATAAACCAAGGCATTCTTGGAACGTTCTTCGAATGTCTTACAAACTGATCTCGCCTTAAATAGTTGTGCCGAAGAATTCTGACCGACTCTAGACAAGATTTCATCAATCATGTGTCCGGGTAGGTCTCTTAAAATATTGGGTTGTCTATCCATTTTATGTTTTTATACTGTAAAATAGACAAGAGTTAGATTCATAAAAAAAAAATACTTTTTAATACAAGCAATTTTTACATATATCATAAAGCATAAGCACACTATATTACTTATATTACACCACACGAATACAACTATCTTATTCCGGCTCGCTTGTTTCTTCTTCTTCAGTTTTGGTTCGTTTTGCCAAGTTTCTAGGGATATATGATGTTCCCCTAATACGAGTCGTCGTTATCCACATTGGTTTAGAAAAACCTGGTGGTTTAGAGGTTCCCGGGTCATTGTTACAACTTAAGGACTTCGGGGGTTGACGATACATATAAAGTTCATCGGGGTTGGAATTAGATTTCTCTATTTTTATGCCCTTTCCCTTATTATTTTCTTTTGCCATTTTAAATTCAGTTGGGGTAATTTCTATAACATCATCGGAATTCTCGTCGGAATCCGATTCTTCGGAGAATTGGTAATCCTCCCAATATTTTGCTTCCTTGGCGGAAACACCATTGACCATAATTAACTTTGGTCGGTTGGTTGAGGATTTTCTTCTACTTAACCGTTTTATTATTTCCCCCACAGGTTCTATTTCTTCTTCCGATTCCGATTCTTCTTCCGGTTCCGACTCTTCTTCCGGTTCCTCTTCGGGAACTTGTGAATCAGTCCATGAATCATTCAAATTTACATTTGACTCTTCATTATTATTAGGTGAGTCAATGGGACTTGTTCTAGAGGTAGACATCTATCACATAATATCAAACGCGTTAAGAGATTAATATATCACATAATATTCACATGTTAAAAATATATAGTTTCCAACAAAATTTGTTAAGCAATCATTTTTCAAGTAAACACGGTCGAAGTCCAGACTCACTAATGCATCCTAACAACTTGATAAGACACACTAATGCAAAATTCTAGTTCTCTAAGACCAACGCTCGGATACCAACTGAAATGTCCCATTCTTATTGATTAAAAACGTTCCATATTAATTGATTTCGTTGCGAGGTTTTGACCTCTATATGAGACGTTTTTTCAAAGACTGCATTCATTTTTAAAATAAACCATAACCTTTATTTCATAAATAAAGGTTTAAAAGCTTTACATAGATTATCAAATAATGATAATCTAAAATATCCTGTTTACACACGACCATTACATAATGGTTTACAATACAAATATGTAACAACGAAATAAGTTTCTTGAATGCAGTTTTTACACAATATCATACAAACATGGACTCCAAATCTTGTCCTTATTTTAGTATGCAACAGCGGAAGCTCTTAGTATTCACCTGAGAATAAACATGCTTTAAACGTCAACAAAAATGTTGGTGAGTTATAGGTTTAACCTATATATATCAAATCGTAACAATAGACCACAAGATTTCATATTTCAATACACATCCCATACATAGAGATAAAAATCATTCATATGGTGAACACCTGGTAACCGACATTAACAAGATGCATATATAAGAATATCCCCATCATTCCGGGACACCCTTCGGATATGATATAAATTTCGAAGTACTAAAGCATCCGGTACTTTGGATGGGGTTTGTTAGGCCCAATACATCTATCTTTAGGATTCGCATCAATTAGGGTGTCTGTTCCCTAATTCTTAGATTACCAGACTTAATAAAAAGGGGCATATTCGATTTTGATAATTCAACCATAGAATGTAGTTTCACGTACTTGTGTCTATTTTGTAAATCATTTATAAAACCTGCATGTATTCTCATCCCAAAAATATTAGATTTTAAAAGTGGGACTATAACTCACATTCACAGATTTTTACTTCGTCGAGAAGTAAGACTTGGCCACTGTTGATTCACGAACCTATAACAATATATACATATATATTAAAGTATGTTCAAAATATATTTACAACACTTTTAATATATTTTGATGTTTTAAGTTTATTAAGTCAGCTGTCCTCGTTAGTAACCTACAAGTAGTTGTCCACAGTTATATGTACAGAAATAAATTGATAAATATTATCTTGAATCAATCCACGACCCAGTGTATACGTATCTCAGTATTGATCACAACTCAAACTATATATATTTTGGAATCAACCTCAACCCTGTATAGCTAACTCCAACATTCACATATAGAGTGTCTGTGGTTGTTCCGAAATATATATAGATGTGTCGACATGATAGGTCGAAACATTGTATACGTGTCTATGGTATCTCAAGATTACATAATATACAATACAAGTTGATTAAGTTATGGTTGGAATAGATTTGTTACCAATTTTCACGTAGCTAAAATGAGAAAAATTATCCAATCTTGTTTTACCCATAACTTCTTCATTTTAAATCCGTTTTGAGTGAATTAAATTGCTATGGTTTCATATTGAACTCTATTTTATGAATCTAAACAGAAAAAGTATAGGTTTATAGTCGGAAAAATAAGTTACAAGTCGTTTTTGTAAAGGTAGTCATTTCAGTCGAAAGAACGACGTCTAGATGACCATTTTAGAATACATACTTCCACTTTGAGTTTAACCATAATTTTTGGATATAGTTTCATGTTCATAATAAAAATCATCTTCTCAGAATAACAACTTTTAAATCAAAGTTTATCATAGTTTTTAATTAACTAACCCAAAACAGCCCGCGGTGTTACTACGACGGCGTAAATCCGGTTTTACGGTGTTTTTCGTGTTTCCAGGTTTTAAATCATTAAGTTAGCATATCATATAGATATATAACATGTGTGTAGTTAATTTTAAAAGTCAAGTTAGAATGATTAACTTTTGTTTGCGAACAAGTTTAGAATTAACTAAACTATGTTCTAGTGATTACGAGTTTAAACCTTCGAATAAGATAGCTTTATATGTATGAATCGAATGATGTTATGAACATCATTACTACCTAAAGTTTAGTAGGAAAACCTACTGGAAGTGACAAGAAATGATCTAGCTTCAAAGGATCTTGGATGGCTTGAAAGTTCTTGAAGTAGGATCATGACACAAAAACAAGTTCAAGTAAGATTTTTACTCGAATTAAGATAGTTTATAGTTATAGAAATTGAATCAAAGTTTGGATATGAATATTACCTTGAATAAGAAAGATAACCTACTATATATAACAAAGGTTTCTTGATCTTAGATGATTACTTGGAATGGATTAGAAAGCTTGGAAGTAAATTAGTAAACTTGAAGGGATTTTTGAAGTGTTCTTGAAGTGTTCTTCCTATGATGATTATAGCTTGATTCTTGTAGTGATTTTTGATGAAGATGATGATTAACTACTGGAAAAATACGTTCATAATAGTGTGTGTGTGTGTGTTGAAAGAGAATTAGAAAGAGAATTGGAAGTGAAATGGAGTGAATGATGAGTGGTAATTGGTGAGTGGTGAGTGGGGTTAAAAGGAGTTCTAGTTAGTTGACTAGCTCATGGTAGAAGTTAAAATTGATTAGTCATACATGTCATAATCAAGAGTGGAATCCCATGCTAGTTCCTATTGGTATATACCCATAGTAAGTACGTTTTGAAGCTGTGTATAATACGGGTAAGAATACGACTAGAATTCTTGATGAAAGAAAAGAATGGGAAAGTAACTGTAACCATTTTCGTTAAGTATGAGTGTTTTGATATATGTCTTGAAGTCTTCCAAAAGTATTTTAATACATCTAAATACACTACATGTATATACATTTTAACTGAGTCGTTAAGTCATCGTTAGTCGTTACATGTAAGTGTTGTTTTGAAACCTTTAAGTTAACGATCTCAATTAATGTTGTTAACCCATTGTTTATTATATCTAATGAGATGTTAAATTATTATATTATCATGATATTATGATATATTAATATATCTTAATATGATATATATACATTTAAATGTCATTACAACGATAATCGTTACATATATGTCTCGTTTCGAAATCCTTAAGTTAGTAGTCTTGTTTATATGTATATAACTCATTGTTAATATACTTATGGAGATACTTATTTATCACAATCTCATGTTAACCATATGTATATCCATATATATATCGTCATGTCGTTTTTACAAGTTTTAACGTTCGTGAATCGCCGGTCAAGTTGGGTGGTCAATTGTCTATATGAAACATATTTCAATTAATCAAGTCTTAACAAGTTTGATTGCTTAACATATTGGAAACATTTAATCATGTAAATATCAATCTCAATTAATATATATAAACATGGAAAAGTTCGGGTCACTACAGCTGCCTCATTTGTCATGTCGCGACACACGGCGTGATCTGAGTCATTTTCTTGCATACAAGACCTCAACACCCGAACATGTCCCGAACCCTTCATACGCCTATCGTACATACAATATACACCTATAAATCATATACGGGGAAAATGTGGTGTTACAACTCTCCCCCACTTAGATTCAATCACGTCCTCGTGATCCTAGTCACGAACCCAAACGGACCCACACTCAATGGTCGTCGAATCATGCATTTCAAACCGACTTCTACCATAAATTCGCTAACCCGATGGTTAATCCAATGACAAATTACACACTTGATCGCATCCCGAGACGTATAATATGAAATGTCCCGTTCTTATTGATTAAAAACGTTCCATATTAATTGATTTCGTTGCGAGGTTTTGACCTCTATATGAGACGTTTTTCAAAGACTGCATTCATTTTAAAACAAACCATAACCTTTATTTCATCAATAAAGGTTTAAAAAGCTTTACGTAGATTATCAAATAATGATAATCTAAAATATCCTGTTTACACACGACCATTACATAATGGTTTACAATACAAATATGTTACAACAAAATAAGTTTCTTGAATGCAGTTTTTACACAATATCATACAAGCATGGACTCCAAATCTCGTCCTTATTTAAGTATGCGACAGCGGAAGATCTTAATAATCACCTGAGAATAAACATGCTTAAAACGTCAATAAAAATGTTGGTGAGTTATAGGTTTAACCTATATATATCAAATCATAATAATAGACCACAAGATTTCATATTTCAATACACATCCCATACATAGAGATAAAAATCATTCATATGGTGAACACCTGGTAACCGACATTAACAAGATGCATATATAAGAATATCCCCATCATTCCGGGACACCCTTCGGATATGATATAAATTTCGAAGTACTAAAGCATCCGGTACTTTGGATGGGGTTTGTTAGGCCCAATAGATCTATCTTTAGGATTCACGTTAATTAGGGTGTCTGTTCCCTAATTCTTAAATTACCAGATTTAATAAAAAGGGGCATATTCGATTTCAATAATTCAACGATAGAATGTAGTTTCATGTACTTGTGTCTATTTTGTAAATCATTTCTAAAACCTGCATGTATTCTCATCCCAAAAATATTAGATTTTAAAAGTGGGACTATAACTCACTTCTACAGATTTTTACTTCATCGGAAAGTAAGACTTGGCCACTGGTTGATTCACGAACCTATAACAATATATACATATATATCAAAGTATGTTCAAAATATATTTACAACACTTTTAATATATTTTGATGTTTTAAGTTTATTAAGTCAGCTGTCCTCGTTAGTAACCTACAACTAGTTGTCCACAGTTAGATGTACAGAAATAAATCGATAAATATTATCTTGAATCAATCCATGACCCAGTGTATACGTATCTCAGTATTGATCACAACTCAAACAGTGATGTGCTTGGTCGAATGAAACCACGCTCTAAAAGTTCTTGTAATTGGCTTTACAATTCTTTCATCTCGCTGGGTGCGAGTCTGTAAGGAGCACGAGCTATTGGTGCAGCTCCTGGTACAAGTTCTATTTGAAATTCAACGGATCGATGTGGAGGTAATCCCGGTAATTCTTTCGGAAATACATTGGGAAATTCTTTTGCAATGGGAACATCATTGATGCTCTTTTCTTCAGTTTGTACTTTCTCGACGTGTGCTAGAACAGCATAGCAACCTTTTCTTATTAGTTTTTGTGCCTTCAAATTACTAATAAGATGTAGCTTCGTGTTGCCCTTTTCTCCGTACACCATTAAGGGTTTTCCTTTTTCTCGTATAATGCAAATTGCATTTTTGTAACAAACGATCTCTGCTTTCACTTCTTTCAACTAGTCCATACCGATTATCACATCAAAACTCCCTAACTCTACTGGTATCAAATCAATCTTAAATGTTTCGCTAACCAGTTTAATTTCTCGATTCCGACATATATTATCTGCTGAAATTAATTTACCATTTGCTAATTCGAGTAAAAATTTACTATCCAAAGGCGTCAATGGATAACTTAATTTAGCACAAAAATCTGTACTCATATAGCTTCTATCCGCACCCGAATCAAATAAAACGTAAGCAGATTTATTGTCAATAAGAAACGTACCCGTAACAAGCTCCGGGTCTTCCTGTGCCTCTGCCGCATTAATATTGAAAACTCTTCCGCAACCTTGTCCATTCGCGTTCTCCTGGTTCGGGCAATTTCTAATAATGTGGCCCGGTTTTCCACATTTATAACAAACTACATTGGCATAACTTTCTCCGACACTACTTGCTCCGCCATTACTCGTTCCAACACCATTTGTTCCTTTTGTTCTATTAACCCCTGGTCCGTAGACCTCACACTTCGCCGCGCTATGACCATTTCTTTTACACTTGATGCAAAATTTGGTGCAGAACCCTGAGTGATACTTTTCACACCTTTGGCATAGCTGCTTCTGATTGTTGTTGTTGTTGCGGTTATTATTGTTGTTGGGATGATTGTTGTAGTTGCTGTTGTTGTTGTTGTTGTTGTTGTTGTTGTTGTTGTTGGGCCGTTTGTTGTAGTTGCGATTGATGTTGCGATTGTTGGGATAATTATTGCGATTATTGTTGTAATTGTTGTTGTTGTTGTATTAGTGATTCTTATCACCGTTTTCCTCCCACTTTCTTTTGACTTGCTTCACATTGGCCTCTTCAGCAGTCTGTTCTTTAATTCTTTCTTCAATCTGGTTCACTAGTTTGTGAGCCATTCTACATGCCTGTTGTATGGAGGCGGGATCGTGTGAACTTATATCTTCTTGGATTCTTTCCGGTAATCCTTTCACAAACGCGTCGATCTTCTCTTCCTCATCTTCGAATGCTCCCGGACACAATAGGCACAATTCTGTGAATCGTCTTTCGTACGTGGTAATATCAAATCCTTGGGTTCGTAACCCTCTAAGTTCTGTCTTGAGCTTATTGACCTCGGTTCTGGGACGGTACTTCTCATTCATCAAGTGCTTGAATGCTGACCACGGTAGTGCGTACGCATCGTCTTGTCCCACTTGCTCTAGATAGGTATTCCACCATGTTAATGCAGAACCTGTGAAGGTATGCGTAGCGTACTTCACTTTGTCCTCTTCAGTACACTTACTTATGGAAAACACCGATTCGACCTTCTCGGTCCACCGTTTCAATCCGGTCGGTCCTTCGGTTCCATCAAATTCCAAAGGTTTGCAGGCAGTGAATTCTTTGTAGGTGCATCCTACACGATTTCCTGTACTGCTAGATCTAAGGTTATTGTTGGTATGTAGCGCAATAAATACATATTAAAACACTACATGTATATACATTTTAACTGAGTCGTTAAGTCATCGTTAGTCGTTACATGTAAGTGTTGTTTTGAAACTTTTAGGTTAACGATCTTGTTAAATGTTGTTAACCCAATGTTTATAATATCAAATGAGATTTTAAATTATTATATTATCATGATATTATCATGTATGAATATCTCTTAATATGATATATATATATACATTAAATGTCTTTACAACGATAATCGTTACATATATGTCTCGTTTAAAAATCATTAAGTTAGTAGTCTTGTTTTTACATATGTAGTTCATTTTTAATATACTTAATGATATGTTTACTTATCATAGTATCATGTTAACTATATATATATCCATATATATGTCATCATATAGTTTTTACAAGTTTTAACGTTCGTGAATCACCGGTCAACTTGGGTGGTCAATTGTCTATATGAAACATACTTCAATTCATTTTGGAAACATTTAATCATGTAAATATCAATCTCAATTAATATATATAAACATGGAAAAGTTCGGGTCACTACAGTACCTACCCGTTAAATAAATTTCGTCCCTAAATTTTAAGCTGTTGAAGGTGTTGACGAATCTTCTGGAAATAGATGCGGGTATTTCTTGTTCATCTGATCTTCACACTCCCAGGTGAACTCGGGTCCTCTACGAGCATTCCATCAAACCTTAACAATTGCTATCTTGTTTTGCTTAAGTCTTTTAACCTCACGATCCATTATTTCGACGGGTTCTTCGATGAATTGAAGTTTTTCGTTGATTTGGATTTCATCTAACGGAATAGTGAGATCTTCTTTAGCAAAACATTTCTTTAAATTCGAGACGTGGAAAGTGTTATGTACAGTCGCGAGTTGTTGAGGTAACTCAAGTCGGTAAGCTACTGGTCCGACACGATCAATAATCTTGAATGGTCCAATATACCTTGGATTTAATTTCCCTCGTTTACCAAATCGAACAACGCCTTTCCAAGGTGCAACTTTAAGCATGACCATCTCTCCAATTTCAAATTCTATATATTTTCTTTTAATGTCAGCGTAGCTCTTTTGTCGACTTTGGGCGGTTTTCAACCGTTGTTGAATTTGGATGATCTTCTCGGTAGTTTCTTGTATAATCTCCGGACCCGTAATCTATCTATCCCCCACTTCACTCCAACAAATCAGAGACCTGCACTTTCTACCATAAAGTGCTTCAAACGGTGCCATCTCAATGCTTGAATGGTAGCTGTTATTGTAGGAAAATTCGGCTAACGGTAGATGTCGATCCCAACTGTTTCCGAAATCAATAACACATGCTCGTAGCATGTCTTCAAGCGTTTGTATCGTCCTTTCGCTCTGCCCATCAGTTTGTGGATGATAGGCAGTACTCATGTTTAGACGAGTTCCTAATGCTTGCTATAATGTCTGCCAGAATCTTGAAATAAATCTGCCATCCCTATCAGAGATAATAGAGATTGGTATTCCATGTCTGGAGACGACTTCCTTCAAATACAGTCGTGCTAGCTTCTCCATCTTATCACCTTCTCTTATTGGCAGGAAGTGTGCTGATTTGGTGAGACGATCAACTATTACCCAAATAGTATCAAAACAACTTGCAGTCCTTGGCAATTTAGTGATGAAATCCATGGTAATGTTTTCCCATTTCCATTCCGGGATTTCGGGTTGTTGAAGTAGACCTGATGGTTTCTGATGCTCAGCTTTGACCTTAGAACACGTCAAACATTCTCCTACGTATTTAGCAACATCGGCTTTCATACCCGACCACCAAAAATGTTTCTTGAGATCCTTGTATATCTTCCCCGTTCCAGGATGTATTGAGTATCTGGTTTTATGAGCTTCTCTAAGTACCATTTCTCTCATATCTCCAAATTTTGGTACCCAAATCCTTTCAGCCCTATACCGGGTTCCGTCTTCCCGAATATTAAGATGCTTCTCCGATCCTTTGGGTATTTCATCCTTTAAATTTCCGTCTTTTAAAACTCCTTGTTGCGCCTCCTTTATTTGAGTAGTAAGGTTATTATGAATCATTATATTCATAGATTTTACTCGAATGGGTTCTCTGTCCTTCCTGCTCAAGGCATCGGCTACCACATTTGCCTTCCCCGGGTGGTAACGAATCTCAAAGTCGTAATCATTCAATAATTCAATCCACCTACGCTGCCTCATATTCAGTTGTTTCTGATTAAATATGTGTTGAAGACTTTTGTGATCGGTATATATAATACTTTTGACCCCATATAAGTAGTGCCTCCAAGTCTTTAATGCAAAAACAACCGCGCCTAATTCCAAATCATGCGTCGTATAATTTTGTTCGTGAATCTTCAATTGTCTAGACGCATAGGCAATCACCTTTGTTCGTTGCATTAATACACAACCGAGACCTTGCTCTGATGCGTCACAATAAATCACAAAATCATCATTCCCTTCAGGCAATGACAATATAGGTGCCGTAGTTAGCTTTTTCTTCAATAACTGAAACGCTTTCTCTTGTTCATCATTCCATTCAAATTTCTTCCCTTTATGCGTTAATGCAGTCAAGGGTTTTGCTATTCTGGAAAAGTCTTGGATGAACCTTCTGTAGTAACCAGCTAGTCCTAAAAACTGGCGTATGTGTTTCGGAGTTTTCGGGGTTTCCCACTTTTCAACAGTTTCTATCTTTGCCGGATCCACCTTAATACCTTCTTTGTTCACTATGTGACCGAGGAATTGAACTTCTTCCAACCAAAATGCACACTTTGAAAACTTAGCGTACAATTCTTCCTTCCTCAATACTTCTAACACCTTTCTCAAATGTTCACCGTGTTCTTGGTCATTCTTTGAGTAAATAAGTATGTCATCAATGAAAACAATGACAAACTTGTCAAGGTATGGTCCACACACTCGGTTCATAAGGTCCATGAACACAGCTGGTGCATTAGTTAAACCAAACGGCATGACCATAAACTCGTAATGACCATAACGTGTTCTGAAGGCAGTCTTTGGAATATCATCTTCTTTCACCAGCATTTGATGATACCCGAAACGTAAGTCAATCTTTGAATAAACAGGCGAGCCTTGTAGTTGATCAAATAAGTCATCGATTCTCGGTAGTGGGTAGCGGTTATTGATGGTAAGTTTGTTCAACTCTCGGTAGTCGATACACAACCTGAATGTACCATCTTTCTTCTTGACAAACAAAACAGGAGCTCCCCACGGTGATGTGCTTGGTCGAATGAAACCACGCTCTAAAAGTTCTTGTAATTGGCTTTGCAGTTCTTTCATCTCGCTGGGTGCGAGTCTGTAAGGAGCACGAGCTATTGGTGCAGCTCCTGGTACAAGATCTATTTGAAATTCAACGGATCGATGTGGGGGTAATCCCGGTAATTCTTTCGGAAATACATCGGGAAATTCTTTTATAATGGGAACATCATTGATGCTCTTTTCTTCAGTTTGTACTTTCTCGACATGTGCTAGAACAACATAGCAACCTTTTCTTATTAGTTTTTGTGCCTTCAAATTACTAATAAGATGTAGCTTCGTGTTGCCCTTTTCTCCGTACACCATTAAGGGTTTTCCTTTTTCTCGTATAATGCGAATTGCATTTTTGTAACAAACGATCTCTGCTTTCACTTCTTTCAACCAGTCCATACCGATTATCACATCAAAACTCCCTAACTCTACTGGTATCAAATCAATCTTAAATGTTTCGCTAACCAGTTTAATTTCTCGATTCCGACATATATTATCTGCTGAAATTAATTTACCATTTGCTAATTCGAGTAAAAATTTACTATCCAAAGGCGTCAATGGACAACTTAATTTAGCACAAAAATCTCTACTCATATAGCTTCTATCCGCACCCGAATCAAATAAAACGTAAGCAGATTTATTGTCAATAAGAAACGTACCCGTAACAAGCTCTGGGTCTTCCTGTGCCTCTGCCGCATTAATATTGAAAACTCTTCCGCGGCCTTGTCCATTCGTGTTCTCCTGGTTCGGGCAATTTTCTAATAATGTGGCCCGGTTTTCCATATTTATAACAAACTACATTGGCATAACTTGCTCCGACACTACTTGCTCCGCCATTACTCATTCCGACACCATTTGTTCCTTTTATTCTATTAACCCCTGGTCCATAGACCTCACACTTCGCCGCGCTATGACCATTTCTTTTATACTTGTTGCAAAATTCGGTGCAGAACCCTGAGTGATACTTTTCACACCTTTGGCATAGCTGCTTCTGATTGTTGTTGTTGTTGCGGTTATTATTGTTATTGGGATGATTGTTGTAGTTGCTATTATGTTGTTGTTGTTGTTGTTGTTGTTGGGCCGTTTGTTGTAGTTGCGATTGATGTTGCGATTGTTGGGATAATTGTTGCGATTATTGTTGTAATTGTTGTTGTTGTTGTATTGGTGATTCTTATCACCGTTTTCCTCCCACTTTCTTTTGACTTGCTTCACATTGGCCTCTTCAGCAGTCTGTTCTTTAATTCTTTCTTCAATCTGGTTCACTAGTTTGTGAACCATTCTACATGCCTGTTGTATGGAGGCGGGCTCGTGTGAACTTATATCTTCTTGGATTCTTTCCGGTAATCCATTCACAAACGCGTCGATCTTCTCTTCCTCATCTTCGAATGCTCCCGGACACAATAGGCACAATTCTGTGAATCGTCTTTCGTATGTGGTAATATCAAATCCTTGGGTTCGTAACCCTCTAAGTCCTGTCTTGAGCTTATTGACCTCGGTTCTGGGACGGTACTTCTCGTTCATCAAGTGCTTGAATGCTGACCACGGTAGTGCGTACGCATCGTCTTGGCCCAGTTGCTCTAGATAGGTATTCCACCATGTTAACGCAGAACCTGTGAAGGTATGCGTAGCGTACTTCACTTTGTCCTCTTCAGTACACTTACTTATGGCAAACACCGATTCGACCTTCTCGGTCCACCATTTCAATCCGATCGGTCCTTCGGTTCCATCAAATTCCAAAGGTTTGCAGGCAGTGAATTCTTTGTAGGTGCATCCTACATGATTTCCTGTACTGCTAGATCCAAGGTTATTGTTGGTATGTAGCGCAGCCTGTACTGCGGCTATGTATGAAGCTAGAAAAGTACGGAATTCCTCTTCATTCATATTCACGGTGTGTCGAGTAGTCGGTGCCATTTCCTTCAAAATAGTCAAATGGAACAAGTTAATCATACAGAATATTAAGAGTAGTTAATAGTATTTCGTAGCATAATATGAACTCATTTATAAAAGCTTTTTCTTCATATTAGCGTTTTATAAGTTTAAATTCGGGTAGTACCTACCCGTTAAGTTCATACTTAGTAGCTAATATACAATTCAACTACTACAATTCTATATGAAAAACTGATTATAATAATATTTCGCGTTCAAACTTTTACACAATATTTTCCAAACTTACAATACCGCTTATTTTACATATAGCATGAAATATAGTACACAATAAATTTGATACAAGATGGTTGTGAAGATAATTCTAGCTAGTACACAAGTCGTTCAGCAAAGGCAATAAAGACACATAATTCATACGTCCAGAAACAAGTCATGCATTCTGGTTTTACTAGGATTACTTTCCATCCTTGGTCTTGTGGAACATAACCGTTATGGCCGTTGATAAGACAGCGTGTGTAACGACCCGGATTTTTCCGATCGTTTTACACTTATAAGATTAATATTTACATAAATTAAAACTTACCAACATGATAAGCAATCTAAATTGTTGAGATTTATGATTTTGAAAAGAGTTTTACATAACGTTTAACCGTCTAGTTTGACCGATGATATCACGAACTATACAATATATGTTAATTATACGTTTGTGTATATATATGTATATATACATATTTAACATGATTTAAGGATGTTTAAATATCTCATTTTGTATTAATAACAATAAGTTATAAGTATATTTTGAAACTACTAACTTAAGCTTTCAAAACGATAACTATACGTAACGTTATTTGACATAAATACTTACGACCTATAATGTTTATACATATATCGTATATATAATGTATTTAATCACTTTTAAAGACTTAAATACATAAAACAATATAAGTATATTCACAAAAGATAGCTATATTTGAATCCTCATTCCATTTTTCACAAGATTTCTATACGTATATCTAGAGTATATGTACTCGTATCATACCTAGCTTCTATACGTATTTACTATTGGTATATACACATCAAATCACCACCAACCAGCCCTTGTTCATGCCTTATGTATAAGGTAACTACTTTTGTTATTTAGTATGACAATTTCACATGATTAAAAGATCTTTTCACAAAATTACAAATTTATACACCTTTTACACCACCATAAATACATGCATCCATTTTCAATTTTTGGAACATCATTTCTCTAGCTAAACACACACACTTACTAGCCTCATGTCTCTCTAAGAACTCCAGCAAAAATCCTCTCAAGAATCACCTTAAACACCACCATAAAAAGATCAACAAAAACACTACAAAAATACAACTTTCAATTCAAGTTTATGTCTTAAGTTGCTTCCAATCTTTCATCCAATTTCATCACTCTTTTGGTTCTAGGTTTTTACTCCTCTTTTACAGCAATCTTGTCCAAGTAACTTGAGGTAGTAACTTTGTTCATAACCTTATTCGATTCATATATATATAGCTATCTTATTGTATGGTATACAATTTTAACAACAAAAACATAGTTTGAATGATTTCAAACTTGTTTGCAAACTAAATAGATCCTTCTAACTTAACTTTTAAAATAATTCAAGACCTGTAATATAACTTAAATATATGCTAATTTAACAAGGTATAACTTGGTTTTTCAAAGAATACCTTAAAAAACTGTTTTTATGACGTCGGAGTGCAACCGGGGGCTGTTTTGGGTTGGATAATTAAAAACTATCTTGAACTTTGAATTGGAGGTTTATATTCTGGAAAAATGATATTTCTTATGAATATGTTAACACATAAAAATTTCATGATTTAATTCATAGTATAAGTATTTTTAGAAAAATGGTCATTAAATGATGTTTTTGTAACAAAAATGATTAACTTCATAAGTTTCACCAAAATTTGACCTATGACCTATGATTTCGAATACAAACTAAGGTATTTACAGTTCATATTCTTAAAGAGGGACTCGATCCAAGGAAGTGGAAAGTTGAATCAACGAAAACGGAGTTGTAACGAAGAAATTATGACCAAAACAAAATCGGATATCCAAGACTAGTTTAGCCACGAAAATAATTGGAGAAAATTAAATAAATCACATCTTCCTAAAGTAACATGATATTTTATACATATGTACTCATAATTTAATTTTATATGGTTCAGGATCACCCGTAAACAATACGAGAAGATTAATCATAAGATCCCATGATTGTACGCAACACGTCATTTGACAACACCGGTACTTTATGTACGCAACACGTCATTTGACAACACCGGTACCATGGGTCAAGATTAATCTCGACCAATACATATACGATGGGGGTTTTATTTATTTCATTGGGGGTTTATTAAACAACTAAATATGAACCATTAAAATTGAATTACTAACATCGGACTGCTAACTACGGACTAAGGAATTATTAAAAGTATTAAAAGTATTATAAGTATATATATGTGATGATTGTTTAAAAAGAAAAGGTATTGATATATTATATATGGATAGGTTCGTGATATCAATCGGAGACCAAGTCGAAATTACATATCTTCAAGACAAAAGTGAGTATATAGTCCCACTTTTAAACTCTAAATATTTCGGGATGAGAATACATGTATTTTATGTTTTACGCTATGGACACAAGTAACTGAAAAATATATTCTACGTTGAGTTGTACCACTGGCATACTTCCCTGTAGCTTGGTAACTAATATTTACAGCGGTATTGTAAACGCGAATCCTGTTGATAGATCTATCGGGCCTGACAACCCCAACCGGACTGGACGACCAGTATTCAACGGTTGCACAGTACTTCGTTTCGTGACTACACCTTGGTACGGTGTAGTAAGATTTCATAATAAAGGGAATATGCGACGTGATTAAATGTTAAGTATGGTTACCAAGTGCTCAACCACTTAGAATATTTTTATTAAAATGTTTATATATGAAATCTTGTGTTCCATTGTTATAACGCTGCTAGCATCAAACCTATATATCTCACCAACTTTATGTTGACGTTTTAAAGCATGTTATTCTCAGGTATGAATTAAGTCTTCCGCTGTGCATTAGCTCATGTTAAGGATACTACTTGGGACCTTTTAAGCCATGATACAAAGACGTTGCATTCGAGTCATTGGAGTTCAATAGAGAATATAAATAAGTAAATGACAGATTAGGTCATTTAAATGTTAGACGAAAATGTCAAATATTGATGTAATGATAGTTTGCCTTTTAAGAATAAATGCAACGTTTGTAAAATGTATCATATATAGGTCAAGTACCTCGCAATGTTATGATAGGTTATTGTATTCGTCCCTATGGATTGGGTTGGGTCGTCTCATGTGGTATCAGAGCGTTGGTCTTAGCGAACCAGGCCTTGCATTAGTGTGTCTAACTGGTAGTTGTTAGGATGCATTAGTGAGTCTGGACTTTGACCGTGTCTACATGTCAAAAGTTTTGCTTATCATATATAGTCGAAAATCATCTGCTTATCATCCTTAAGAATTGCCTGCTTAGTATTCTTAAGTCTAGACACGTCTTACTGCATTTGGTGCATCGATAGTGTATAGACAAAATTCGTATCCTAGCGTATCTGTTGCTATAGACATTGCCTGACGAATTTCAAAGATTCTCCGTAATTCACGGGATTTTGAGTATTATAAATACATATGTAAATTATGTATTGAAGAATACCAAACCCAACTCCTATAATCTATTCCAAACCAAAAATTCATTTCCCCGACTGTACAAGATGAACTCCGCGTCCAGTTCGAATTCCTCCGACTCCGACAGCTACGCTGATATGGATTTCCATTCGGGCTCCGAAGGCAGCGTCACTGGAATGAATCAACCAATTTCTCATCATCTATTCTGGATGAATTGGGGATGGGTTCGTAGTATACTAAATTATTGGAGACAAGAAGAAGGTGATCCCTTTCACCCACCGAATTGCCCCATTGGCGACGAACCTGAAGCACTTACCGGCGAACCTGTTCGAGAAACCATTTTCTCTCTCATTTCTCGAGTATCTCGTCACGATTATATCCTATCCCATATTTCGGATCTTGTTCATTCGCTCACTCCAACCGCCAATCATCCTGGTGTACTAGCAGAAATTAACGAACTTCGCGCTCGTGTGACGGCTTTGGAGAACACGGTGCGAAGGTTACAAACACCAGCAGCAGCACCAGCAGCATAACCAGTACCGTTAACAACATCAACCTCGCAATCTTCAGTACCAGTAGCATCATCGACGTCAACGACATCATCAGCATCAACACCAACCGTATCATTACCACCACCAACAATCACATCCGCACCACGTACCTCAACATCATCATCTGAACTTCGAATATGATCTTTGTTCTACATATCATTCTACACCGATTACCTCTTCTTTATGTATCGTTCTTCGTTCGACATGACGATTATGTAATCTCTAATGTTTTGGAGATTATGTAATCTAGTAATAACGATAAATCAAATGAGTTGAATATTTTATTGACTCATTAAATTCATAGTTACCTCCGAAGAAAATATATATGCAAATATATTTTCATAAAGATTGTAATTAAAAATTTCATTCGTACAAACTGTTAATGATGAAAATATTTTAACGGGTGGGTAGTACCCAAGGAATATTTAGAATTCACATTAACAAGTTACACTGTACATTCTTCGAATCTGATTCAACGATCATTTATTATCCTACTTACAATTACCGATATACGTATCCGTTCACCCCAGATTAACCATTTCCATTTAAATTTCATATTTGGATTTTTACCTATCCGAATCCAACAAGTGGCATAATGAAGAAACATTGGCAAAATAAAAATTGTTAGAAACAGATGAATTAATTAATTGAAATTGTGATAGGATTACACGCTAACTGTTCCGGCTAACTGTTCCCAGCTAACTGATTAATATTTAATTTATCGCAATTTACATTCTTGCAATTTTAATTTCTGTACTTTACATACCGTCGGGACACATGTACAACAACACGTCGGATTAATTCTGAGACAACACGTTGTATAATGGGTCATGATATATATTTATTTATTTTACGCATTTTAAATAACGGGACACGTATACAAGGTTTCGACTTATCATATTGATCCATCTATATATATATTTCGGAACAACCATAGACACTCTATATGTGAAGGTGGGAGTTGGCTATACAGGGTCGGAGTTGATTCCAAAATATATATATATACTTTGAGTTGTGATCGACACCGAGACCAGTACACGGGTCACGATACGTATTAAGTAATTCGAATATTATATATTTAGTTCATATATGAATTTATTGAACCATTGGACAATCGGACTATTGGACTGCTAACTTTGGACAATTAAAAATGAGTTAAAATGATGATTATTACATATGAAACTAAACAATCCTTCAAGTTTGCCACTTGATTCTATTTTAAACCTCATTTGTATCTTGACGATTACAATTCGCATTCACAACTTTTCATGATTCTTGAAAACATCTCGATCGAGAAGTTCAACCAGCCGCACCTCGTCTACGGAATAAAGATTTATGCATACAGTTATGCACCTAAAAATTTTTGAACTCGAAGTTATAGTTAAAACGTATCCGCATCGAATTCCTTATCATCCATTAGCAAAAACAATCACGCGATTCCTTTTCAATTAACTAATTTTGTCACAGCTCCACTTCGATATCTCAGTAAGACTACTCTTATTACAATCTCGATATATATATATATATATACGTTGTTCTTTCGCCATCGTTACCGGAGAACCTTTTATATTCCATCATATTACCATCAGCGTTTAATCATCTAAAAATACAATTCTCCTTAAACCATCTTGGTTTGATAACCAATGACCCAGATCCGATAACTTTGAAAATACTGACGAAGCAGCATGTTGTAGAAGGTCTTAATGACCAAATGTTGATGATAAAAGAAGGAAGTGTTAGGAACGCTCGATAGAAAATTGGTACTGAAAACCGGATTGAACAAACCATGAAGGAGACTCTGAACAAGTTACAAGGACTAAACTTGTACATAAAGAATTATGACGATTCTGTAGCAAACACCTTGCTTCTGAATCTAAACCCTTACGGGTCAATCTTCATCATCATCCTTCGACATTAGAAATTCCAAGATATTATCATATCTTTCATTATAAATATCCTCAATATTTCTGAAGATATTTTCACCACTATCCTTATCTGAAATCATTTATCTCTCTGTAATATCTGCGTTACAATATAAAGGAAACTGTGTTAGTTTCTAAATCCTTCAAGTTTAAAATAGGAATGTTCTGAAGCAGTGTTGGGAACTGATGCATGAACTAGTATAATATAATGAAACTTGATCAACTTCATTATATTACAGTAAGTCATGTTAAGTTTCTAATGGAATATGATGATTCACAGTACCGTCATCATGTGCCATGTTACACGACTTTTACATTCTATCCAATTCCGAAACATATTAAGAACAAATCATCTTGATAGTTCTATTTTCCTGGATATTCTGGTAATTTGACAAATCAAAATCGTGCCATTACCATTCCTTTCTTAGAGCATTAGCTATGTTCATTCCGAATTTTATACCTACGAATTTCGAACTATTGATCGCTTGACTCAAGGACGGGAAGAAGAAACGAAGGGACAAAGTCCCAAAATAGAAATTGGGGTATAGATTACAGCAAATAGGAGAGAGTATTAACTATGGATGACAATGATTATGGAAAACAGAAGCAGGAGCATCGAAATATAAGGAAAGATATCAAACCCAATAACCACCCAGAAACTACAAACCGTGTGTATCAATACGTATGGCGACGTAAAGACACGGGAGAATTAGAAACATTATAATTCCAAGAAAATCATAAAAGTGAATAGATTCTTCTAGCGGTAGATGAAAGAGAAGAATGAAAGATATGAAAGTTAGAAGTATAACAAAAATCAGAACGGGATGAAGCATTTTAAAGGATACCTTAAGGTATGAATTAGAGGAGGAAGAGTAAGAGATGTGAGGTATGGAAGTAAGAAAGGGAAGGAGATGGATTTATAGTGAAATATCCGACAAAGAAATCGAAACAGATTATCGCATTAAATCAAAGGAGATCCTGTTTTCTAAATCATCGAAGAACCAAATCTTATTACATAAGATTTTCTTTAAATCCCTTAAATTCTGGAAATCAATCCTAATCTCGACATCGGTTAAAACAATTCTATATTCACTCATTTCATTCTTTTGTGATAGCTTCACTCGTGCGCTTCACATGACCGAATCGTTTTATCCATATCTTCCAATAATGATAAAACTCTATTAATACCTCATATTCGTCATGAAAACATTCCTATTGTTATTTATGACAACCTCTACCAAATTTCGGGACGAAATTTCTTTAACGGGTGGGTACTGTAACGACCCGGATTTTTCCGATCGTTTTACACTTATAAGATTAATATTTACATAAATTAAAACTTACCAACATGATAAGCAATCTAAATTGTTGAGATTTATGATTTTGAAAAGAGTTTTACATAACGTTTAACCGTCTAGTTTGACCGATGATATCACGAACTATACAATATATGTTAATTATACGTTTGTGTATATATATATATATATACATATTTAACATGATTTAAGGATGTTTAAATATCTCATTTTGTATTAATAACAATAAGTTATAAGTATATTTTGAAACTACTAACTTAAGCTTTCAAAACGATAACTATACGTAACGTTATTTGACATAAATACTTACGACC
Organism: Rutidosis leptorrhynchoides; assembly: GCF_046630445.1. Classification (NCBI taxonomy): domain Eukaryota; kingdom Viridiplantae; phylum Streptophyta; class Magnoliopsida; order Asterales; family Asteraceae; genus Rutidosis; species Rutidosis leptorrhynchoides. The sequence continues at coordinate 286,775,938 of NC_092338.1, read as the reverse complement.
TATAATGTTTATACATATATCGTATATATAATGTATTTAATCACTTTTAAAGACTTAAATACATAAAACAATATAAGTATATTCACAAAAGATAGCTATATTTGAATCCTCATTCCATTTTTCACAAGATTTCTATACGTATATCTAGAGTATATGTACTCGTATCATACCTAGCTTCTATACGTATTTACTATTGGTATATACACATCAAATCACCACCAACCAGCCCTTGTTCATGCCTTATGTATAAGGTAACTACTTTTGTTATTTAGTATGACAATTTCACATGATTAAAAGATCTTTTCACAAAATTACAAATTTATACACCTTTTACACCACCATAAATACATGCATCCATTTTCAATTTTTGGAACATCATTTCTCTAGCTAAACACACACACTTACTAGCCTCATGTCTCTCTAAGAACTCCAGCAAAAATCCTCTCAAGAATCACCTTAAACACCACCATAAAAAGATCAACAAAAACACTACAAAAATACAACTTTCAATTCAAGTTTATGTCTTAAGTTGCTTCCAATCTTTCATCCAATTTCATCACTCTTTTGGTTCTAGGTTTTTACTCCTCTTTTACAGCAATCTTGTCCAAGTAACTTGAGGTAGTAACTTTGTTCATAACCTTATTCGATTCATATATATATAGCTATCTTATTGTATGGTATACAATTTTAACAACAAAAACATAGTTTGAATGATTTCAAACTTGTTTGCAAACTAAATAGATCCTTCTAACTTAACTTTTAAAATAATTCAAGACCTGTAATATAACTTAAATATATGCTAATTTAACAAGGTATAACTTGGTTTTTCAAAGAATACCTTAAAAAACTGTTTTTATGACGTCGGAGTGCAACCGGGGGCTGTTTTGGGTTGGATAATTAAAAACTATCTTGAACTTTGAATTGGAGGTTTATATTCTGGAAAAATGATATTTCTTATGAATATGTTAACACATAAAAATTTCATGATTTAATTCATAGTATAAGTATTTTTAGAAAAATGGTCATTAAATGATGTTTTTGTAACAAAAATGATTAACTTCATAAGTTTCACCAAAATTTGACCTATGACCTATGATTTCGAATACAAACTAAGGTATTTACAGTTCATATTCTTAAAGAGGGACTCGATCCAAGGAAGTGGAAAGTTGAATCAACGAAAACGGAGTTGTAACGAAGAAATTATGACCAAAACAAAATCGGATATCCAAGACTAGTTTAGCCACGAAAATAATTGGAGAAAATTAAATAAATCACATCTTCCTAAAGTAACATGATATTTTATACATATGTACTCATAATTTAATTTTATATGGTTCAGGATCACCCGTAAACAATACGAGAAGATTAATCATAAGATCCCATGATTGTACGCAACACGTCATTTGACAACACCGGTACTTTATGTACGCAACACGTCATTTGACAACACCGGTACCATGGGTCAAGATTAATCTCGACCAATACATATACGATGGGGGTTTTATTTATTTCATTGGGGGTTTATTAAACAACTAAATATGAACCATTAAAATTGAATTACTAACATCGGACTGCTAACTACGGACTAAGGAATTATTAAAAGTATTAAAAGTATTATAAGTATATATATGTGATGATTGTTTAAAAAGAAAAGGTATTGATATATTATATATGGATAGGTTCGTGATATCAATCGGAGACCAAGTCGAAATTACATATCTTCAAGACAAAAGTGAGTATATAGTCCCACTTTTAAACTCTAAATATTTCGGGATGAGAATACATGTATTTTATGTTTTACGCTATGGACACAAGTAACTGAAAAATATATTCTACGTTGAGTTGTACCACTGGCATACTTCCATGTAGCTTGGTAACTAATATTTACAGCGGTATTGTAAACGCGAATCCTGTTGATAGATCTATCGGGCCTGACAACCCCAACCGGACTGGACGACCAGTATTCAACGGTTGCACAGTACTTCGTTTCGTGACTACACCTTGGTACGGTGTAGTAAGATTTCATAATAAAGGGAATATGCGACGTGATTAAATGTTAAGTATGGTTACCAAGTGCTCAACCACTTAGAATATTTTTATTAAAATGTTTATATATGAAATCTTGTGTTCCATTGTTATAACGCTGCTAGCATCAAACCTATATATCTCACCAACTTTATGTTGACGTTTTAAAGCATGTTATTCTCAGGTATGAATTAAGTATTCCGCTGTGCATTAGCTCATGTTAAGGATACTACTTGGGACCTTTTAAGCCATGATACAAAGACGTTGCATTCGAGTCATTGGAGTTCAATAGAGAATATAAATAAGTAAATGACAGATTAGGTCATTTAAATGTTAGACGAAAATGTCAAATATTGATGTAATGATAGTTTGCCTTTTAAGAATAAATGCAACGTTTGTAAAATGTATCATATATAGGTCAAGTACCTCGCAATGTTATGATATGTTATTGTATTCGTCCCTATGGATTGGGTTGGGTCGTCTCAGCGTGTTGTAACGTCGTCAAAGGGACGAGGGTTACGTAATGTCCAACAGTCCCGTAACAATCTAAAAACCTCATTTCTTACCCCAATTACCGACTCCGTCACTTGTGGGAACGTTTTGTTTAATAGTTGTAGCCCGATGTTCTTGTTCTCACTTTAGTGAGAAGCGAACATTACTAATCTGTAAGCATAACATGCTTCTTTATGTTGCATGTTAGCCGCTTTTTCTAAATCACGAAGTCCAATATTCGGATATATTGAGTCAAAATAATTTCTTAACCCATTGCGTAAAATAGCATTTGGGTTCCCCGCAATATATGCGTCAAAGTAAACACATCGTAACTTATGGATTTCCCAATGTGATATCCCCCATCTTTCGAACGAAAGCCTTTTATAAACCAAGGCATTCTTGGAACGTTCTTTGAATGTCTTACAAACTGATCTCGCCTTAAATAGTTGTGCCGAAGAATTCTGACCGACTCTAGACAAGATTTCATCAATCATGTCTCCGGGTAGGTCTCTTAAAATATTGGGTTGTCTATCCATTTTGTGTTTTTATACTGTAAAATAGACAAGAGTTAGATTCATAAAAAAAATACTTATTAATCCAAGCAATTTTTACATATATCATAAAGCATAAGCACACTATATTACATATATTACACCACACGAATACAACTATCTTATTCCGACTCGCTTGTTTCTTCTTCTTCGGTTTTGGATCGTTTTGCCAAGTTTCTAGGGATATATGATGTTCCCCTAATACGAGCCGTCGTTTTCCACATTGGTTTAGAAAAACCTGGTGGTTTAGAGGTTCCCGGGTCATTGTTACAACTTAAGGACTTCGGGGGTTGACGATGCATATAAAGTTCATCGGGGTTGGAATTAGATTTCTCTATTTTTATGCCCTTTCCCTTATTATTTTCTTTTGCCTTTTTAAATTCAGTTAGGGTAATTTCTATAACATCATCGGAATTCTCGTCGGAATCCGATTCATCGGAGAATTGGTAATCCTCCCAATATTTTGCTTCCTTGGCGGAAACACCATTGACCATAATTAACCTTGGTCGGTTGGTTGAGGATTTTCTTTTACTTAACCGTTTTATTATTTCCCCCACCAGTTCTATTTCTTCACCCAGTTCTGATTCTTCTTCCGGTTCTGATTCTTCTTCCGGTTCCGACTCTTCTTCCGGTTCCTCTTCGGGAACTTGTGAATCAGTCCACGAATCATTCCAATTTACATTTGACTCTTCATTATTATTAGGTGAGTCAATGGGACTTGTTCTAGAGGTAGACATCTATCACATAATATCAAACGCGTTAAGAGATTAATATATCACATAATATTCACATGTTAAAAATATATAGTTCCAACAAAATTTGTTAAGCAATCATTTTTCAAGTAAACACGGTCGAAGTCCAGACTCACTAATGCATCCTAACAAACTCGATAAGACACACTAATTCAAAATTCTGGTTCTCTAAGACCAACGCTCGGATACCAACTGAAATGTCCCGTTCTTATTGATTAAAAATGTTCCATATTAATTGATTTCGTTGCGAGGTTTTGACCTCTATATGAGACGTTTTTCAAAGACTGCATTCATTTTAAAACAAACCATAACCTTTATTTCATCAATAAAGGTTTAAAAAGCTTTACGTAGATTATCAAATAATGATAATCTAAAATATCCTGTTTACACACGACTATTACATAATGGTTTACAATACAAATATGTTACAACAAAATAAGTTTCTTGAATTCAGTTTTTACACAATATCATACAAGCATGGACTCCAAATCTCGTCCTTATTTAAGTATGCGACATCGAAAGCTCTTAATAATCACCTGAGAATAAACATGCTTAAAACGTCAACAAAAATGTTGGTGAGTTATAGGTTTAACCTATATATATCAAATCATAATAATAGACCACAAGATTTCATATTTCAATACACATTCCATACATAGAGATAGAAATCATTCATATGGTGAACACCTGGTAACCGACATTAACAAGATGTATATATAAGAATATCCCCATCATTCCGGGACACCCTTCGGATATGATATAAATTTCGATGTACTAAAGCATCCGGTACTTTGGATGGGGTTTGTTAGGCCCAATAGATCTATCTTTAGGATTCGCGTCAATTAGGGTGTCTGTTCCCTAATTCTTAAATTACCAGACTTAATAAAAAGGGGCATATTCGATTTCAATAATTCAACCATAGAATGTAGTTTCACGTACTTTTGTCTATTTTGTAAATCATTTATAAAACCTGCATGTATTCTCATCCCAAAAATATTAGATTTTAAAAGTGGGACTATAACTCACTTTCACAGATTTTTACTTCGTCGGGAAGTAAGACTTGGCCACTGGTTGATTCATGAACCTATAACAATATATACATATATATCAAAGTATGTTCAAAATATATTTACAACACTTTTAATATATTTTGATGTTTTAAGTTTATTAAGTCAGCTGTCCTCGTTAGTAACCTACAACTAGTTGTCCACAGTTAGATGTACAGAAATAAATCGATAAATATTATCTTGAATCAATCCATGACCCAGTGTATACGTATCTCAGTATTGATCACAACTCAAACTATATATATTTTGGAATCAACCTCAACACTGTATAGCTAACTCCAACATTCACATATAGAGTGTCTATGGTTGTTCTGAAATATATATAGATGTGTCGACATCATAGGTCGAAACATTGTATACGTGTCTATGGTATCTCAAGATTACATAATATACAATAGAAGTTGATTAAGTTATGGTTGGAATAGATTTGTTACCAATTTTCACGTAGCTACAATGAGAAAAATTATCCAATCTTGTTTTACCCATAACTTCTTCATTTTAAATCCGTTTTGAGTGAATCAAATTGCTATGGTTTCATATTGAACTCTATTTTATGAATCTAAACAGAAAAAGTATAGGTTTATAGTCGGAAAAATAAGTTACAAGTCGTTTTTGTGAAGGTAGTCATTTCAGTCGAAAGAACGACGTCTAGATGACCATTTTAGAAAACAAACTTTCACTTTGAGTTTAACCATAATTTTTGGATATAGTTTCATGTTCATAATAAAAATCATTTTCTCAGAATAACAACTTTTAAATCAAAGTTTATCATAGTTTTTAATTAACTAACCCAAAACAGCCCGCGGTGTTACTACGACGGCGTAAATCCGGTTTTACGGTGTTTTTCGTGTTTCCAGGTTTTAAATCATTAAGTTAGCATATCATATAGATATAGAACATGTGTTTAGTTGATTTTAAAAGTCAAGTTAGAAGGATTAACTTTTGTTTGCGAACAAGTTTAGAATTAACTAAACTATGTTCTAGTGATTACAAGTTTAAACCTTCGAATAAGATAGCTTTATATATATGAATCGAATGATGTTATGAACATCATTACTACCTTAAGTTCCTTGGATAAACCTACTGGAAAATAGAAAAATGGATCTAGCTTCAACGGATCCTTAGATGGCTCGAAGTTCTTGAAGCAGAATCATGACACGAAAACAAGTTCAAGTAAGATCATCACTTGAAATAAGATTGTTATAGTTATAGAAATTGAACCAAAGTTTGAATATAATTATTACCTTGTATTAGAATGATAACCTACTGTAAGAAACAAAGATTTCTTGAGGTTGGATGATCACCTTAGAAGATTGGAAGTGAGCTAGAAAACTTGAAAGTATTCTTGATTTTATGTAACTAGAACTTGTAGAATATATGAAGAACACTTAGAACTTGAAGAGAGAACTTGAGAGAGATCAATTAGATGAAAAAAATTGAAGAATGAAAGTTTTTGTAGGTGTTTTTGGTCGTTGGTGTATGGATTAGATATAAAGGATATGTAATTTTGTTTTCATGTAAATAAGTCATGAATGATTACTCATATTTTTGTAATTTTATGAGATATTTCATGCTAGTTGCCAAATGATGGTTCCCACATATGTTAGGTGACTCACATGGGCTGCTAAGAGCTGATCATTAGAGTGTATATACCAATAGTACATACATCTAAAAGCTGTGTATTGTACGAGTACGAATACGGGTGCATACGAGTAGAATTGTTGATGAAACTGAATGAGGATGTAATTGTAAGCATTTTTGTTAAGTAGAAGTATTTTGATAAGTGTATTTAAGTCTTTCAAAAGTGTATAAATACATATTAAAACACTACATGTATATACATTTTAACTGAGTCGTTAAGTCATCGTTAGTCGTTACATGTAAGTGTTGTTTTGAAACTTTTAGGTTAACGATCTTGTTAAATATTGTTAACCCAATGTTTATAATATCAAATGAGATTTTAAATTATTATATTATCATGATATTATCATGTATGAATATCTCTTAATATGATATATATACATTAAATGTCTTTACAACGATAATCGTTACATATATGTCTCGTTTAAAAATCATTAAGTTAGTAGTCTTGTTTTTACATATGTAGTTCATTGTTAATATACTTAATGATATGTTTACTTATCATAGTATCATGTTAGCTATATATATATCCATATATATGTCATCATATAGTTTTTACAAGTTTTAACGTTCGTGAATCACCGGTCAACTTGGGTGGTCAATTGTCTATATGAAACATATTTCAATTAATCAAGTCTTAACAAGTTTGATTGCTTAACATTTTGGAAACATTTAATCATGTAAATATCAATCTCAATTAATATATATAAACATGGAAAAGTTCGGGTCACTACAGTACCTACCCGTTAAATAAATTTCGTCCCGAAATTTTAAGCTGTTAAAGGTGTTGACGAATCTTCTGGAAATAGATGCGGGTATTTCTTCTTCATCTGATCTTCACGCTCCCAGGTGAACTCGGGTCCTCTACGAGCATTCCATCGAACCTTAACAATTGGTATCTTGTTTTGCTTAAGTCTTTTAACCTCACGATCCATTATTTCGACGGGTTCTTCGATGAATTGAAGTTTTTCGTTGATTTGGATTTCATCTAACAGAATAGTGAGATCTTCTTTAGCAAAACATTTCTTTAAATTCAAGACGTGGAAAGTTTTATGTACAATCGTGAGTTGTTGAGGTAACTCAAGTCGGTAAGCTACTGGTCCGACACGATCAATAATCTTGAATGGTCCAATATACCTTGGATTTAATTTCCCTCGTTTACCAAATCGAACAACGCCTTTCCAAGGTGCAACTTTAAGCATGACCATCTCTCCAATTTCAAATTCTATATCTTTTCTTTTAATGTCAGCGTAGCTCTTTTGTCGACTTTGGGCGGTTTTTAACCGTTGTTGAATTTGGATGATCTTCTCGGTAGTTTCTTGTATAATCTCCGGACCCGTAATCTGTCTATCCCCCACTTCACTCCAACAAATCAGAGACCTGCACTTTCTACCATAAAGTGCTTCAAACGGCGCCATCTCAATGCTTGAATGGTAGCTGTTGTTGTAGGAAAATTCTGCTAACAGTAGATGTCGATCCCAACTGTTTCCTAAATCAATAACACATGCTCGTAGCATGTCTTCAAGCGTTTGTATCGTCCTTTCGCTCTGCCCATCAGTTTGTGGATGATAGGCAGTACTCATGTTTAGACGAGTTCCTAATGCTTGCTATAATGTCTGCCAGAATCTTGAAATAAATCTGTCATCCCTATCAGAGATAATAGAGATTGGTATTCCATGTCTGGAGACGACTTCCTTCAAATACAGTCGTGCTAACTTCTCCATCTTATCACCTTCTCTTATTGGCAGGAAGTGTGCTGATTTGGTGAGACGATCAACTATTACCCAAATAGTATCAAAACCACTTGCAGTCCTTGGCAATTTAGTGATGAAATCCATGGTAATGTTTTCCCATTTCCATTCCAGGATTTCGGGTTGTTGAAGTAGACCTGATGGTTTCTGATGCTCAGCTTTGACCTTAGAACACGTCAAACATTCTCCTACGTATTTAGCAACATCGGCTTTCATACCCGGCCAGCAAAAATGTTTCTTGAGATCCTTGTACATCTTCCCCGTTCCAGGATGTATTGAGTATCTGGTTTTATGAGCTTCTCTAAGTACCATTTCTCTCATATCTCCAAATTTTGGTACCCAAATCCTTTCAGCCCTATACCGGGTTCCGTCTTCCCGAATATTAAGATGCTTCTCCTATCCTTTGGGTATTTCATCCTTTAAATTTCCCTCTTTTAAAACTCCTTGTTGCGCCTCCTTTATTTGGGTAGTAAGGTTATTATGAATCATTATATTCATAGATTTTACTCGAATAGGTTCTCTGTCCTTCCTGCTCAAGGCATCGGCTACCACATTTGCCTTCCCCGGGTAGTAACGAATCTCAAAGTCGTAATCATTCAATAAGTCAATCCACCTACGCTGCCTCATATTCAATTGTTTCTGATTAAATATGTGTTGAAGACTTTTGTGGTCGGTATATATAATACTTTTGACCCCATATAAGTAGTGCCTCCAAGTCTTTAATGCAAAAACAACCGCGCCTAATTCCAAATCATGCGTCGTATAATTTTGTTCGTGAATCTTCAATTGTCTAGACGCATAAGCAATCACCTTCGTTCGTTGCATTAATACACAACCGAGACCTTGCTCTGATGCGTCACAATAAATCACAAAATCATCATTCCCTTCAGGCAATGACAATATAGGTGCCGTAGTTAGCTTTTTCTTCAATAACTGAAACGCTTTCTCTTGTTCATCATTCCATTCAAATTTCTTCCCTTTATGCGTTAATGCAGTCAAGGGTTTTGCTATTCTGGAAAAGTCTTGGATGAACCTTCTGTAGTAACCAGCTAGTCCTAAAAACTGGCGTATGTGTTTCGGAGTTTTCGGGGTTTCCCACTTTTCAACAGTTTCTATCTTTGCCGGATCCACCTTAATACCTTCTTTGTTCACTATGTGACTGAGGAATTGAACTTCTTCCAACCAAAATGCACACTTTGAAAACTTAGCGTACAATTCTTCCTTTCTCAATACTTCTAACACCTTTCTCAAATGTTCACCGTGTTCTTGGTCATTCTTTGAGTAAATAAGTATGTCATCAATGAAAACAATGACAAACTTGTCAAGGTATGGTCCACACACTCGGTTCATAAGGTCCATGAACACAGCTGGTGCATTAGTTAAACCAAACGGCATGACCATAAACTCGTAATGACCATAACGTGTTCTGAAAGCAGTCTTTGGAATATCATCTTCTTTCACCCGCATTTGATGATACCCGGAATGTAAGTCAATCTTTGAATAAACAGACGAGCCTTGTAGTTGATCAAATAAGTCATCGATTCTCGGTAGTGGGTAGCGGTTCTTGATGGTAAGTTTGTTCAACTCTCGGTAGTCGATACACAACCTGAATGTACCATCTTTCTTCTTGACAAACAAAACAGGAGCTCCCCACGGTGATGTGCTTGGTCGAATGAAACCACGCTCTAAAAGTTCTTGTAATTGGCTTTGCAGTTCTTTCATCTCGCTGGGTGCGAGTCTGTAAGGAGCACGAGCTATTGGTGCAGCTCCTGGTACAAGATCTATTTGAAATTCAACGGATCGATGTGGGGGTAATCCCGGTAATTCTTTCAGAAATACATCGGGAAATTCTTTTGCAATGGGAACATCATTGATACTCTTTTCTTCAGTTTGTACTTTCTCGACGTGTGCTAGAACAGCATAGCAACCTTTTCTTATTAGTTTTTGTGCCTTCAAATTACTAATAAGATGTAGCTTCGTGTTGCCCTTTTCTCCGTACACCATTAAGGGTTTTCCTTTTTCTCGTATAATGCGAATTGCATTTTTGTAACAAACGATCTCTGCTTTCACTTCTTTCAACCAGTCCATACCGATTATCACATCAAAACTCCCTAACTCTACTGGTATCAAATCAATCTTAAATGTTTCGCTAACCAGTTTAATTTCTCGATTCCGACATATATTATCTGCTGAAATTAATTTACCATTTGCTAATTCGAGTAAAAATTTACTATCCAAAGGCATCAATGGACAACTTAATTTAGCACAAAAATCTCTACTCATATAGCTTCTACCCGCACCCGAATCAAATAAAACGTAAGCAGATTTATTGTCAATAAGAAACGTACCCGTAACAAGCTCCAGGTCTTACTGTGCCTCTGCCGCATTAATATTGAAAACTCTTCCGCGGCCTTGTCCATTCGTGTTCTCCTAGTTCGGGCAATTTTCTAATAATGTGACCCGGTTTTCCACATTTATAACAAACTACATTGGCATAACTTGCTCCGACACTACTTGCTCCGCCATTACTCGTTCCGACACCATTTGTTCCTTTTGTTCTATTAACCCCTGGTCCGTAGACCTCACACTTAGCCGCGCTATGACCATTTCTTTTACACTTGTTGCAAAATTTGGTGCAGAACCCTGAGTGATACTTTTCACACCTTTGGCATAGCTGCTTCTGATTGTTGTTGTTGTTGCGGTTATTATTGTTGTTGGGATGATTGTTGTAGTTGCTGTTGTTGTTGTTGTTGTTGTTGTTGGGCCGTTTGTTGTAGTTGCGATTGATGTTGCGATTGTTGGGATAATTGTTGTGATTATTGTTGTAATTGTTGTTGTTATTGTATTGGCGATTCTTATCACCGTTTTCCTCCCACTTTCTTTTGACTTGCTTCACATTGGCCTCTTCAGCATTCTGTTCTTTAATTCTTTCTTCAATCTGGTTCACTAGTTTGTGAGCCATTCTACATGCCTGTTGTATGGAGGCGGGCTCGTGTGAACTTATATCTTCTTGGATTCTTTCCGGTAATCCTTTCACAAACGCGTCGATCTTCTCTTCCTCATCTTCGAATGCTCCCGGACACAATAGGCACAATTCTGTGAATCGTCTTTCGTACGTGGTAATATCAAATCCTTGGGTTCGTAACCCTCTAAGTTTTGTCTTGAGCTTATTGACCTCGGTTCTGGGACGGTACTTCTCGTTCATCAAGTGCTTGAATGCTGACCACGGTAGTGCGTACGCATCGTCTTGTCCCACTTGCTCTAGATAGGTATTCCACCATGTTAACGCAGAACCTGTGAAGGTATGCGTAGCGTACTTCACTTTGTCCTCTTCAGTACACTTACTTATGGCAAACAACGATTCGACCTTCTCGGTCCACCGTTTCAATCCGATCGGTCCTTCGGTTCCATCAAATTCTAAAGGTTTGCAGGCAGTGAATTCTTTGTAGGTGCATCCTACACGATTTCCTGTACTGCTAGATCCAAGGTTATTGTTGGTATATAGCGCAGCCTGTACTGCGGCTATGTTTGAAGTTAGAAAAGTACGGAATTCCTCTTCATTCATATTCACGGTGTGTCGAGTAGTCGGTGCCATTTCCTTCAAAATAGTCAAATGGAACAAGTTAATCATACAGAATATTAAGAGTAGTTAATAGTATTTCGTAGCATAATATGAACTCATTTATAAAAGCTTTTTCTTCATATTAGCGTTTTATAAGTTTAAATTCGGGTAGTACCTACCCGTTAAGTTCATACTTAGTAGCTAATATACAATTCAACTACTACAATTCTATATGAAAAACTGATTATAATAATATTTCGCGTTCAAACTTTTACACAATATTTTACAAACTTACAATACCGCTTATTTTACATATAGCATGAAATATAATACACAATAAATTTGATACAAGATGGTTGTGAAGATAATTCTAGCTAGTACACAAGTCGTTCAGCAAAGGCAATAAAGACACGTAATTCATACGTCTAGAAACAAGTCATGCATTCTGGTTTTACTAGGATTACTTCCCATCCTTGGTCTTGTGGAACATAACCGTTATGGTTGTTGATAAGACAGCGTGTTGTAACGTTGTCAAAGGGACGAGGGTTACGTAATGTCCAACAGTCCCGTAACAATCTAAAAACCTCATTTCTTACCCCAATTACCGACTCCGTCACTTGTGGGAACGTTTTGTTTAATAGTTGTAGCCCGATGTTCTTGTTCTCACTTTGGTGAGAAGCGAACATTACTAATCAGTAAGCATAACATGCTTCTTTATGTTGCATGTTAGCCGCTTTTTCTAAATCACGAAGTTCAATATTCGGATATATTGAGTCAAAATAATTTCTTAACCCATTGCGTAAAATAGCATTTGGGTTCCCCGCAATATATGCGTCAAACTAAACACATCGTAACTTATGGATTTCCCAATGTGATATCCCCCATCTTTCGAACGAAAGCCTTTTATAAACCAAGGCATTCTTGGAACGTTCTTCGAATGTCTTACAAACTGATCTCGCCTTAAATAGTTATGCCGAAGAATTCTGACCGACTCTAGACAAGATTTCATCAATCATGTCTCCGGGTAGGTCTCTTAAAATATTAGGTTGTCTATCCATTTTGTGTTTTTATACTGTAAAATAGACAAGAGTTAGATTCATAAAAAAAATACTTATTAATCCAAGCAATTTTTACATATATCATAAAGTGTAAGCACACTATATTACATATATTACACCACACGAATACAACTATCTTATTCCGACTCGCTTGTTTCTTCTTCTTCTTCGGTTTTGGATCGTTTTGCCAAGTTTCTAGGGATATATGATGTTCCCCTAATACGAGCCGTCGTTTTCCACATTGGTTTAGAAAAACCAGGTGGTTTAGAGGTTCCCGGGTCATTGTTACAACTTAAGGACTTCGGGGGTTGACGATACATATAAAGTTCATCGGGGTTGGAATTAGATTTCTCCATTTTTATGCCCTTTCCCTTATTATTTTCTTTTGCATTTTTAAATTCAGTTGGGGTAATTTCTATAACATCATCGGAATTCTCGTCGGAATCCGATTCATCGGAGAATTGGTAATCCTCCCAATATTTTGCTTCCTTGGCGGAAACACCATTGACCATAATTAACCTTGGTCGGTTGGTTGAGGATTTTCTTTTACTTAACCGTTTTATTATTTCCCCTACCGGTTCTATTTCTTCATCCGGTTCCGATTCTTCTTCCGGTTCTGATTCTTCTTCCGGTTCCGACTCTTTTTTCGGTTCCTCTTCGGGAACTTGTGAATCAGTCCACGAATCATTCCAATTTACATTTGACTCTTCATTATTATTAGGTGAGTCAATGGGACTTGTTCTAGAGGTAGACATCTATCACATAATATCAAACGCGTTAAGAGATTAATATATCACATAATATTCACATGTTAAAAATATATAGTTTCCAACAAAATTTGTTAAGCAATCATTTTTCAAGTAAACACGGTCGAAGTCCAGACTCACTAATGCATCCTAAAAAACTCGATAAGACACACTAATGCAAAATTCTGGTTCTCTAAGACCAACGCTCAGATACCAACTGAAATGTCCCGTTCTTATTGATTAAAAACGTTCCATATTAATTGATTTCGTTGCGAGGTTTTGACCTCTATATGAGACGTTTTTCAAAGACTGCATTCATTTTAAAACAAACCATAACCTTTATTTCATCAATAAAGGTTTAAAAAGCTTTACGTAGATTATCAAATAATGATAATCTAAAATATCCTGTTTACACACGACCATTACATAATGGTTTACAATACAAATATGTTACAACAAAATAAGTTTCTTGAATGCAGTTTTTACACAATATCATACAAGCATGGACTCCAAATCTCGTCCTTATTTAAGTATGCGACAGCGGAAGCTCTTAATAATCACCTGAGAATAAACATGCTTAAAACGTCAACAAAAATGTTGGTGAGTTATAGGTTTAACCTATATATATCAAATCATAATAATAGACCACAAGATTTCATATTTCAATACACATCCCATACATAGAGATAAAAATCATTCATATGGTGAACACCTGGTAACCGACATTAACAAGATGCATATATAAGAATATCCCCATCATTCCGGGACACCCTTCGGATATAATATAAATTTCGAAGTACTAAAGCATCCGGTACTTTGGATGGGGTTTGTTAGGCCCAATAGATCTATCTTTAAGATTCGCGTCAATTAGGGTGTCTGTTCCCTAATTCTTAAATTACCAGACTTAATAAAAAGGGGCATATTCAATTTCTATAATTCAACCATAGAATGTAGTTTCACGTACTTGTGTCTATTTTGTAAATCATTTATAAAACCTGCATGTATTCTCATCCCAAAAATATTAGATTTTAAAAGTGGGACTATAACTCACTTTCACATATTTTTACTTCGTCGGGAAGTAAGACTTGGCCACTGGTTGATTCACGAACCTATAACAATATATACATATATATCAAAGTATGTTCAAAATATATTTACAACACTTTTAATATATTTTGATGTTTTAAGTTTATTAAGTCAGCTGTCCTCGTTAGTAACCTACAACTAGTTGTCCACAGTTAGATGTACAGAAATAAATCGATAAATATTATCTTGAATCAATCCACGACCCAGTGTATACGTATCTCAGTATTGATCACAACTCAAACTATATATATTTTGGAATCAACCTCAACCCTGTATAGCTAACTCCAACATTCACATATAGAGTGTCTATGGTTGTTCCGAAATATATATAGATGTGTCGACATGATAGGTCGAAACATTGTATACGTGTCTATGGTATCTCAAGATTACATAATATACAATAAAAGTTGATTAAGTTATGGTTGGAATAGATTTGTTACCAATTTTCACGTAGCTAAAATGAGAAAAATTATCCAATCTTGTTTTACCCATAACTTCTTCATTTTAAATCCGTTTTGAGTGAATCAAATTGATATGGTTTCATATTGAACTCTGTTTTATGAATCTAAACAGAAAAAGTATCGGTTTATAGTCAGAAAAATAAGTTATAAATCGTTTTTGTAAAGGTAGTCATTTCAGTCGAAAGAACGACGTCTAGATGACCATTTTAGAAAACATACTTCCACTTTGAGTTTAACCATAATTTTTGGATATAGTTTCATGTTCATAATAAAAATCATTTTCTCAGAATAACAACTTTTAAATCAAAGTTTATCATAGTTTTTAATTAACTAACACAAAACAGCCCGCGGTGTTACTACGACGGCGTAAATCCGGTTTTACGGTGTTTTTCGTGTTTCCAGGTTTTAAATCATTAAGTTAGCATATCATATAGATATAGAACATGTGTTTAGTTGATTTTAAAAGTCAAGTTAGAAGGATTAACTTTTGTTTGCGAACAAGTTTAGAATTAACTAAACTATGTTCTAGTGATTACAAGTTTAAACCTTCGAATAAGATAGCTTTATATATATGAATCGAATGATGTTATGAACATCATTACTACCTTAAGTTCCTTGGATAAACCTACTGGAAAATAGAAAAATGGATCTAGCATCAACGGATCCTTGGCTCGAAGTTCTTGAAGCAGAATCATGACACGAAAACAAGTTCAAGTAAGATCATCACTTGAAATAAGATTGTTATAGTTATAGAAATTGAACCAAAGTTTGAATATGATTATTACCTTGTATTAGAATGATAAACTACTGTAAGAAACAAAGATTTCTTGAGGTTGGATGATCACCTTACAAGATTGGAAGTGAGCTAGCAAACTTGAAAGTATTCTTGATTTTATGTAACTAGAACTTGTAGAATATATGAAGAACACTTAGAACTTGAAGATAGAACTTGAGAGAGATCAATTAGATGAAAAAAATTGAAGAATGAAAGTGTTTGTAGGTGTTTTTGGTCGTTGGTGTATGGATTAGATATAAAGGATATGTAATTTTGTTTTCATGTAAATAAGTCATGAATGATTACTCATATTTTTGTAATTTTATGAGATATTTCATGCTAGTTGCCAAATGATGGTTCCCACATGTGTTAGGTGACTCACATGGGCTGCTAAGAGCTGATCATTGGAGTGTATATACCAATAGTACATACATCTAAAAGCTGTGTATTGTACGAGTACGAATACGGGTGCATACGAGTAGAATTGTTGATGAAACTGAACGAGGATGTAATTGTAAGCATTTTTGTTAAGTAGAAGTATTTTGATAAGTGTATTTAAGTCTTTCAAAAGTGTATAAATACATATTAAAACACTACATGTATATACATTTTAACTGAGTCGTTAAGTCATCGTTAGTCGTTACATGTAAGTGTTGTTTTGAAACTTTTAGGTTAACGATCTTGTTAAATGTTGTTAACCCAATGTTTATAATATCAAATGAGATTTTAAATTATTATATTATCATGATATTATCATGTATGAATATCTCTTAATATGATATATATACATTAAATGTCTTTACAACGATAATCGTTACATATATGTCTCGTTTAAAAATCATTAAGTTAGTAGTCTTGTTTTTACATATGTAGTTCATTGTTAATATACTTAATGATATGTTTACTTATCATAGTATCATGTTAGCTATATATATATCCATATATATGTCATCATATAGTTTTTACAAGTTTTACGTTCGTGAATCACCGGTCAACTTGGGTGGTCAATTGTCTATATGAAACATATTTCAATTAATCAAGTCTTAACAAGTTTGATTGCTTAACATTTTGGAAACATTTAATCATGTAAATATCAATCTCAATTAATATATATAAACATGGAAAAGTTCAGGTCACTACACAATACACGCAACAACCGAAGTCTACAACGATCCCTTAGACAATTCTTCTCAAAGAGTTACCCTTAACAGCTAAATCGTCACCCGCGATTTATCAAATTCCATAATTCCGAGCACTAGCACTAACTCAATCCCTCACATCGGGAAAACTCAACCAATCTCGTATCGAGATATCAATTCCTTAGCATACCCTTACCGAGTACGACGCTTAAAACAACCAAGTCTCAACCTAAGGTCAACAATTCGAAACGATGAAGACCGAACCAAACGAATCCTGACGGATAACACCAATCACTAAACATCCCTTGTAGTGCGCAATACGACCAATACGCAACTACCGTAATATCATAATCCAACGGCTAAAACCGATAGCGCCCAAAACGACTATGGAAACGCAAATCCCAAGGTGTACCAAATCGACTATTGTCACACCCGTAACAACATGTGAGCAAAGCACGGCTATCGCATCACTAATCATACAATATGGTCCTCACGACCCCACCATCGGCGTATAAAACAACCAATAGTTCCCACAACATGGTCCTTACGACCCCACCATTGGTGTATCAAACAACCAATAGATCACACGACATGGTCCTTACGACCCCACCATTGGTGTATAAAACAACCAACAGATCAACATCATGGTCCTTACAACCCCACCATCGGTGTATAAAACAACCGATAGATCACACAACACGAAGGCTGGCCGAAAACACACGCGCTTTAGTGAATCCGAACTACACGCGACTCACTACCTTCACCACAACAACAATCGGGATTGGCCGAACTACACGTGCCATAGTGAATCCGAACTACACGAGAGTCACTATCCCGGAGGAATGACCGAACTACACGAGTCATTTGTGAATCCGAACTACACGAGACTCACTTCCATAATAAGATGACCGAAACCACACGCGTCATCGTGAATCCAAAACCACACGCGATCCACTACCATGATGAAGTCAGCGGACCCGAAGATCATGCTTCACCAATCTCAACACCGGATGACGTAGCGGACCCCGTCAACGGTCATGCTTCACCGATATACACCTCGCTCATGATGAAGTCAGCGAACCCCGAAGGTCATGCTCCACCAATCGCATACTCCCATGATGAAGTCAGCGGACCCTAAAGGTCATGCTTCATCAATCACCAATACCATGATGAAGTCAGCGGACTCCGAAAGTCATGCTTATCAATCAACGCCCTTTTGGCCTCGAACGACGAGTAGCGTAACATCGCGCTCTGCTACGCCATAGTGAATCCTAACGAATAGCACTAACCATTCACACACTCGAGCAAGAACCACCTATATCAAACATAGGCACAAAACAATAATTATCTAGAAGAGAATCCAACACACACCTCCCTTAACCGAAGGATTTCACCTTGCTCACCAAACACGTCCATTATCTCTCAACGCGATTTACCACATTACCACCTCGGTGATAATTCAAATCCAAACCATAAGTACAATTTATCCAAAATTGTAATCTACCACAAATTGACCAAAACCAGGTCTCGACAGCATTTTTCCGGATCTACCAAAAGCATCATCCGAAATCTCACACTAAAACTTCCTCGTGCGGGAGTGTAACTCCCCCACTTGGAACTACGTCCCATATCCACAACTCGTACAACCGTACAATGCTACCAAAGGTAGACTTTACAAACGATTGGGCTCACACGACCCATCACCATATCTTGCTCCAGCCTTGAGCACACGAAGGATTTCAATCAATCCTTAAACACTTCGAACAAAAAGTGTACCACGATTACACAAACCACACCCTCACAATCATCCAATTGCTCTAGTTTGTCAATTTCCACCTAGTCACTCATGTACCTAAGGGTTTAACTCCGGTACCCTAAGTACAATGTAACCACAACATAATCGGAGTCGAACACCACGCTAGTAGGTATAAAAGAGGCACCTAATGTCGCGTCACGTAGACTCCTTTACCAACGTACATCGAGATCCAAAACACTCGATTTCAAGGGTTTCATCCCACCCGTCGAACCTCATGGTTCATCAACTCCAACATACAAGCGAACACGCGCTTAACAATCGAACACCAAAACCCATTTCCATGGCTTGGTAGAAACATTTCCCAAATACTAAGGAATGCTTGGTTGCACCAAGTCTTACGCCCTTCGCCCATTAATCAAAACATCACCATAGGGTACTTCCATTAGGAACGTCACCCATAACAACAATATGCACAACACAAGGCATTTTACAAACTCAAATTCAAACGGCACTTAATAAATATTCAAAGGACATATTTATTAAAACAAAACGTACCTTAACGTCTCCTTGCCACACCCGTCCCCGCTAACTTGGGACATTCCGACTTACGATGTCCTTCTTCTTGGCAATTGAAACACAACATACCATCACCCTTTGGTACCGAACATCCCCAAGACTTGTGACCCCTTATGCCACAATTGTAACATCTAGATGCATTAGAATTCGGTATACCCGTCCGCGTACCACCCGTGCTCACACTCGGACCCTTAGTCCTCTTACTCGGAGCACCATACGAAATAACCCTTCTCTCACTTGAAGGTTCACCAATCTTTGATCGCGTATACGACTCGAAACCCCTAGCCACCGCGAATAACTCCGCAAACGACTTCGCGTGACCCCGGCTAATCTTATTCTTCAAGTCATCATTCAAGGTTCGATAGAAATCTTCCATCAACATACAATCATTCCCAATATACTCCGGGCAAAAACAAGCCTTCGCCATAAAGGTCGTCTTGAGAGTATTCAAGTCCATAGATCCTTGTTGTAAATTTTGCAACTCATTACGCATTTTCGACAAATCGGCTGAAGTCCGGAACTCCTCGAAGAATTCATTCTTAAAATCGTCCCACGATAACCCCATAAACGCTTCTCCACCGACAAAATCAATCTTACCATCCAACCAATCCTTTGCCCTTCCCCGCAACAAGCTAGTAGCGAGTCTTGTCATCTTCTCGGGAGGGCATTCAATAGTGCAAAAACACCCTTCGACATCCGAGATCCAAGTTGTGCTTACCAAAGGATCCGGTTTCCCGTCATACATCGGGGGTTTAGTCCTCATGAAGCTCTTAAGATAACGCTCTATTTCACTACTACTCTGAAATTCGGAATACTTCCTATCCATTTCTTCTTGAAACGCACCCATTTGCTCCGCAACGGCGGCCGCAACTCTAGTGTTAAACTCCTCATCATTCGTCTCGATCTCGTTTCGCGTCGTCATTCTAAAGAATGCAAAACGATTAGTCCACGAACGTATAAAACCACACGCACAACACCGCCCCATCCTGCTCAACACTCGTTGTACATCACTTGTTAGACACGATTTGCGCCAGTAATAAGGTTTGCAAGTCCTTATTACGCACACACGCCATATCAACTTGTTAGTATAACGACCGTCTCACTCGACGATATAAACAAAACCAAATATTCTACGTGACATAAACACACGCAAGAATAATGTTACAACACAAGCCAATACCCTAGTTAGTTCACCTACACGCTAAGGCACTAACCAAGTTCCCATTCCGACCCGTACACCTACAAGTCCCGCAACAAATAAGCACGCACAAAAGTCTAAGTCTAGGCACCTATCTCAAGTCACCTAAATCCCTAAGACCATGCTCTGATACCACTTGTAACAACCCAACCCGTATTAAAACCGGCCCATAATTTTTTTTCCTTTTAATACGCTTTAAATAACACTTTAGGTCCCAATTGTGTTTCCATAAACATCTTTAATACAATAGAAGGTTTAATAAACCTTAAAACATTTAATACATTGATTAATTGTCCAAACGGACATACAGGACCCGACTAGTTTAGTTTCTAACCAAAACCGAGCATGGTGATTTGGGACTACGCTACCCAAATCCTAATCGAATACAAAAGCAAGATCTTCTAAGCAACCTAGCCAAGATCTCTAATCCCCAAGCTTACCCGAGCCGCCAAACATGCGAACCTATAAAAATATCAACAACGAGAGGGTAAGCTAACGCTTAATGAATGATAATATACTACATACATATATGTGTATAAAATGGACACGCCACACAATTATCAAATACCGCATACCGAAGCATCCATGTATAAAGGCAAGCTAAGCTAAGCATACCGTATAATCACTAAGCAACAAGCTAGTAACAACAACCATAAAGTAAGTCACCAACGACGATGTGAACAACGCCAAAAATCTACGCCCGGAGGGTTAGCTACATCACAACAATACATTAATATATATATAACAGAGCGTAAAACCGCCTAAGGTTAACCAATCGTACAAAGGAATGGTACTCGAATTTCCCATCGGTGTTCATAACAACCGTTAGTGTACAACACATATATCACTAACCCTTGGACAACACATATCCGTTTATAAAATCATTAGTGTACAACACATATAACACTAAATTGGACAACACATATCCATTCATAAATCATTAGTGTACAACACATATAACACTAAATTGGACAACATATATCCATTCATAAAACCGTTAGTGTACAACGCATATATCACTAACTTGACAACACATATCCATACAATAAACCGTTAGCATACAACGCATATATCGCTAACTCGAACAACTTACATTCGTTCATAAAGGCCGTTATTGTACAACGACATATATCACTAACTTGGACAGCACATATCCGTTCCTACAAATAAATACATTATATACATACATGTATACTTATTCCACTCACAACCACGTGTGATAACGTACACCCAAAGTGTGTACTTCGCCAAAGGTGGTCAACCAAAATGCACAACCATGCCAATTGGACCCATACACAAGTCCATCAGATCCACCTACATGTGAAGTGAGCTCTATAGCCGAGAATCACTTCACCCGACCCGCACTCATCCTACACATACATATGCACATAGGATATTAACACTCACCTTAAGCCTTGATGAATGCAACCAAATAATCCGCAACACTCTAATGGAAAGTACCTATTCCATTAATCACATAACAAACAACACAATTAGGGTGGATTTACAAACCAACCCAAATTGACACTTAGTACAAATTTTACCCAAATGCACTTCCAAGTACAAACCGCGCCCAAACTAACTAATAATCACTAACACGAGTGAAAATGGTCCTAATATGCCAATTAAACCCAATCATAGGTGTTAAACGCCTATCGTTCTCAAAATCGCCCATAAACCCTAATTTTGACCCATAAGGTCAAAATCTCACCATTTACAAGTTTTGACACCAAAACATGTTTAACTCGGTTTTATACTTCAACTTAATCCATTTTAAGTTTACAAACCTCATCGAATCGACATTCGGGTCATAATCCTCAACAAACCCTAATTTTGACTCTAGTCAAAATTAGTCAACCACGAAAACCCTAAAAGTCTCCGAAACACCAATAATCACTAATGCTAGTGATTGTACACCATTTACAAGTCTTAAACATGGTTAAATCATTAACCAACCCAAAACCCGCCTCTAACACTTACAAACCCGAATCTTGGTGTTAATCTCCAATTAACAACTAAATGGGTTCCATCTATGAACATACAAGCCAAAAGCCTCAAATTTGAATGATGAACACGAAAATGAAATTCGGAGTTAGAGCTTACCACTAGTATCACCGTGTAGCTAAGAACGAGGAGAACAAACTTGTCAACTACGCCAAAGATCAAAACCCGCTTCTTCCTTTCCAAAATCCCACTTGAATCACTTGGGGTATTTGAGTTTCTTGGGAGAAAATGAAAGAAAAAGGAACAGAAAATAAGAAATGAAATGAATGGATGAGGTTAAATCCTCAAATCTGGCTCAAACACGAAAAGACTAAATTGCCCTTGAACTTCATTTACAAGAATCTGGTGCCAGTTCGTGCAGTTTGCCGCGCCGCGGCCTTAAATGTCGTGCCGCGACATTTGACTAAGTCTGGTGCCTTCTTTACCACACTTTCTGATCTGAATTCTAGTTGATTGCCGCACCGCGGCCTCATTTGTCGTGCCGCGACACACGGCGTGATCTGAGTCATTTTCTTGCATGCAAGACCTCAACACCCGAACATGTCCCGAACCCTTCATACGCCTATCGTACATACACAATACACCTATAAATCATATACGGGGAAAACATGTTGCTTAACAACAGTAAATGAGGTGGGCTTTCGTGTCAGGTCAGAAGTGTTAAATAACGCACATTTAGCTTTGAGGTACCTTCTTCTATGGCGGAACATGTTGCTTCATTCCCCTCCGGATCGTAGAAATGCAATCCTTAATGAGAAGGTATTTGTTATATGTATTTACTTTAGAAACAGATATAGGATATTGAATGTTTACTATAAAGAATATTGAATGTTTTTAAAAAAGTGATTCATTATTATCCTATAAAGAATATAGAATTCTGTATTTACTTTCTCATTATGTTTGTATCTGTGTTTGTAGTTGCCTATATTTCATCATTTGCGATATCCCACGTTCATGCAAATACCTAATGTTTTCAGAACTATACACTTGATGTTAGAACTGTTTCAATTATATCCAAAGGTACTTTAATACTTATTTACCACTTTTATCGAGTTATTAACATTTTTATATCTATGCATTGTTGTTTAAATGGTATACTTTAAATCATAGTTGTTGTTTTTAGCGTACTTGGTTTGTATAATACTGAGTCATTTCAATTTAATATCAATTATGATTATGATTCAAGTAGTTATACTGTAGTAGTTTCCTATTGTAAGTTAAATCTGGTAAGCAAAATGCTGTTTTTTGTCATTGTGATATTAGGTCGTTATCGTCACTTCTGTTTATAAAATTTAGCAATTTTGAACATTGAAATTATACGTATTGTAGAATAAATTCTACACTTTAGCTATTGTGGATGACTGACAATCTATTGTGTTTTATGATTGTTACTTTGTGTTATCTTGAGTTATACGGTGTTTGTGGTTCTACTTTTTCCGTTTCTTTGAAAGAAAAGAGGCTAATCCTTTAATTCAGATTTTGGTGCTCGACACGGGTTTGAATGTTTGTTTTATATGCATTTTCTTACATCTGCAGTATTGGGTGGCAGATAGAACTTTTATTGGTGTATATGTCATGCCGCCTGTTTACTATGGTGATCAGCAGTGTAATGTGGTTGGGGACGTAACTATTTTCTTGAACCAGAAGGTATATACTAGTAACTGTACGAGTCATATTATATAATGTATTAAAACATTACTGATGAAACATGACTAGGAACTTCGAAATCAACAGATTTAACTCACACAATGGCGGAATTAGTGAATCAAACCCTCTAGTGAATATGAAATGCTTTTTGAGATTAATTAAGTCAAACCACAACAATGGATGTGTGATTAGATTAACACCTAGAGCTATTATTCACCTCTTGAGTGATTTGGGTTGAGAGAGAATCGGACAGGCTACCAGATCTGATAGGCGTATATCCAGTTTTATGGTGTTTATCGTGTTTCCGGGTTTTAAATCATTAAGTTAGCATATCATATAGATATATAACATGTGTTAGGTGACTCACATGGGCTAATAAGAGCTGATCATTGGAGTGTATATACCAATAGTACATACATCTAAAAGCTGTGTATTGTACGAGTACGAATACGGGTGCATACGAGTAGAATTGTTGATGAAACTGAACGAGGATGTAATTGTAAGCATTTTTGTTAAGTAGAAGTATTTTTATAAGTGTCTTGAAGTCTTTCAAAAGTGTATGAATACATATTAAAACACTACATGTATACATTTTAACTGAGTCGTTAAGTCATCGTTAGTCGTTACATGTAAATGTTGTTTTGGGACCTTTAGGTTAACGATCTTGTTAAATGTTGTTAACCCAAAGTTTATAATATCAAATGAGATTTTAAATTATTATATTATCATGATATTATGATATATTAATATATCTTAATATGATATATACATTTAAATGTCGTTACAACGATAATCGTTACATATATGTCTCGTTTCGAAATCCTTAAGTTAGTAGTCTTGTTTTTACTTATGTAGTTCATTGTTAATAAACTTAATGATATATTTAATTATCATATTATCATGTTATATATAATATAACAATGTATTAATATGCTTCATATATATTTAGTAAGACGTAGTTATAACGATAATCGTTATATGTATCGTTTCGAGTTTCATACGTCAATAGTCTCCTTTTTAAGTATATAACTTATTGTTACTATTTTTAATGAGATACTTGATGATCATTATATCATGTTAAACATATATATTTATTCATTTATGTATCATCATGTCATATACAACTTATAGCGTTCGTGAATCATTGGTCAAACTGGGTAATCAGACGTTTACAAAATTTCCGTTTCAATTAACCAAGTCTTAACAAGTTTGATTGCTTAACATGTTGGAAACATTTAATCATGTAAATATAGTTTTCATTAAACATATAATCATAGAAAGGTTCGGAAAAGTTCGGGTCACTACAGTACCTACCCGTTAAATAAATTTCGTCCCGAAATTTTAAGCGATTGGAGGTGTTGGCTCATCTTCTGGAAATAAGTGTGGGTACTTCTTCTTCATATGATCTTCTCGTTTCCAGGTGAACTCGGGTCCTCTACGAGCATTCCATCGAACCTTAACAATCGGTATCTTGTTTTGTTTAAGTCTCTTAACCTCACGATCCATTATTTCAACGGGTTCTTCAATGAATTGAAGTTTTTCATTGATTTGGATTTCGTCCAACGGAATAGTGAGATCTTCTTTAGCAAAACATTTCTTCAAATTCGAGACGTGGAAAGTGTTATGTACAGCCGCGAGTTGTTGAGGTAACTCAAGTCGGTAAGCTACTGGTCCGACACGATCAATAATCTTGAATGGTCCAATATACCTTGGATTTAATTTCCCTCGTTTACCAAATCGAACAACGCCTTTCCAAGGTGCAACTTTAAGCATGACCATTTCTCCAATTTCAATTTCAAATTCTATATCTTTTCTTTTAATGTCAGCGTAGCTCTTTTGTCGACTTTGGGCGGTTTTCAACCGTTGTTGAATTTGGATGATCTTCTCGGTAGTTTCTTGTATTATCTCTGGACCCGTAATCTGTCTATCTCCCACTTCACTCCAACAAATCGGAGACCTGCACTTTCTACCATAAAGTGCTTCAAACGGCGCCATCTCAATGCTTGAATGGTAGCTGTTATTGTAGGAAAATTCTGCTAACAGTAGATGTCGATCCCAACTGTTTCCGAAATCAATAACACATGCTCGTAGCATGTCTTCAAGCGTTTGTATCGTCCTTTCGCTCTGCCCATCTGTTTGTGGATGATAGGCAGTACTCATGTCTAGACGAGTTCCTAATGCTTGTTGTAATGTCTGCCAGAATCTTGAAATAAATCTGTCATCCCTATCAGAGATAATAGAGATTGGTATTCCATGTCTGGAGACGATTTCCTTCAAATACAGTCGTGCTAACTTCTCCATCTTGTCATCTTCTCTTATTGGCAGGAAGTGTGCTGATTTGGTGAGACGATCAACTATTACCCAAATAGTATCAAAACCACTTGCAGTCCTTGGCAATTTAGTGATGAAATCCATGGTAATGTTTTCCCATTTCCATTCCGGGATTTTGGGTTGTTGAAGTAGACCTGATGGTTTCTAATGCTCAACTTTGACCTTAGAACACGTCAAACATTCTCCTACGTATTTAGCAACATCGGCTTTCATACCCGGCCACCAAAAATGTTTCTTGAGATCCTTGTACATCTTCCCCGCTCCAGGATGTATTGAGTATCTGGTTTTATGAGCTTCTCTAAGTACCATTTCTCTCATATCTCCAAATTTTGGTACCCAAATCCTTTCAGCCCTATACCGGGTTCCGTCTTCCCGAATATTAAGATGCTTCTCCGATCCTTTGGGTATTTCATCCTTTAAATTTCCCTCTTTTAAAACTCCTTGTTGCGACTCCTTTATTTGAGTAGTAAGGTTATTGTGAATCATTATATTCATAGATTTTACTCGAATGGGTCTCTGTCCTTCCTGCTCAAGGCGTCGGCTACAACATTTGCCTTCCCCGGGTGGTAACGAATCTCAAAGTCGTAATCATTCAACAATTCAATCCACCTACGCTGCCACATATTCAGTTGTTTCTGATTAAATATGTGTTGAAGACTTTTGTGGTCGGTATATATAATACTTTTGACCCCATATAAGTAGTGCCTCCAAGTCTTTAATGCAAAAACAACCGCGCCTAATTTCAAATCATGCGTCGTATAATTTTGTTCGTGAATCTTCAATTGTCTAGACGCATAAGCAATCACCTTTATTCGTTGCATTAATACACAACCGAGACATTGCTTTGATGCATCACAATAAATCACAAAATCATCATTCCCTTCAGGCAATGACAATATAGGTGCCGTAGTTAGCTTTTTCTTCAATAACTGGAACGCTTTCTCTTGTTCATCCTTCCATTCAAATTTCTTCCCTTTATGCGTTAATGCAGTCAAGGGTTTTGCTGTTCTGGAAAAGTCTTGGATGAACCTTCTGTAGTAATCAGCTAGTCCTAAAACCTGGCGTATGTGTTTCGGAGTTTTCGAGATTTCCCACTTTTCAACAGTTTCTATCTTTGCCGGATCCACCTTAATACCTTCTTTGTTCACTATGTGACCGAGGAATTGAACTTCTTCCAACCAAAATGCACACTTTGAAAACTTAGCGTACAATTCTTCCTTCCTCAATACTTCTAACACCTTTCTCAAATGTTCACCGTGTTCTTGGTCATTCTTTGAGTAAATAAGTATGTCATCAATGAAAATAATGACAAACTTGTCAAGGTATGGTCCACACACTCGGTTTATAAGGTCCATGAACACAGCTGGTGCATTAGTTAAACCAAACGGCATGACCATAAACTCGTAATGACCATAACGTATTCTGAAAGCAGTCTTTGGAATATCATCTTCTTTCACCCGCATTTGATGATACCCGGAACGTAAGTCAATCTTTGAATAAACAGACGAGCCTTGTAGTTGATCAAATAAGTCGTCGATTCTCGGTAGTGGGTAGCGGTTCTTGATGGTAAGTTTGTTCAACTCTCGGTAGTCGATACACAAACAGAATGTACCATCTTTCTTCTTGACAAACAAAACAGGAGCTCCCCACGGTGATGTGCTTGGTCGAATGAAACCACGCTTTAAAAGTTCTTGTAATTGGCTTTGCAGTTCTTTCATCTCGCTGGGTGCGAGTCTGTAAGGGGCACGAGCTATTGGTGCAGCTCCTGGTACAAGATCTATTTGAAATTCAACGGATCGATGTGGGGGTAATCCCGGTAATTCTTTCGGAAATACATCGGGAAATTCTTTTGCGACGGGAACATCATTGATGCTCTTTTCTTCAGTTTGTACTTTCTCGACGTGTGCTAGAACAGCATAGCAACCTTTTCTTATTAGTTTTTGTGCCTTCAAATTACTAATAAGATGTAGCTTCGTGTTGCCCTTTTCTCCGTACACCATTAAGGGTTTTCCTTTTTCTCGTATAATGCGAATTGCATTTTTGTAACAAGCGATCTCTGCTTTCACTTCTTTCAACCAGTCCATACCGATTATCACATCAAAACTACCTAACTCTACTGGTATCAAGTCAATCTTAAATGTTTCGCTAACAAGTTTAATTTCTCGATTCCGACATATATTATCTGCTGAAATTAATTTACCATTTGCTAATTCGAGTAAAAATTTACTATCCAAAGGCGTCAATGGACAACTTAATTTAGCACAAAAATCTCTACTCATATAGCTTCTATCCGCACCCGAATCAAATAAAACGTAAGCAGATTTATTGTCAATAAGAAACGTACCCGTAACAAGCTCCGGGTCTTCCTGTGCCTCTGCCGCATTAATATTGAAAACTCTTCCCCGGCCTTGTCCATTCGTGTTCTCCTGGTTCGGGCAATTTCTAATAATGTGGCCCGGTTTTCCACATTTATAACAAACTACATTGGCATAACTTGCTCCGACACCACTTGCTCCGCCATTACTCGTTCCGACACCATTTATTCCTTTCGTTCTGTTAACCCCTGGTCCGTAGACCTCACACTTCGCCGCGCTATGACCATTTCTTTTACACTTGTTGCAAAATTTGGTGCAAAACCCCGAGTGATACTTTTCACACCTTTGGCATAGCTGCTTCTGATTGTTGTTGTTGTTGTTGTTGTTGTTGTTGTTGTTGTTATTGCGGTTGTTATTGTTGTTGGGATGATTGTTGTAGTTGCTGTTGTTGTTGTTGTTGTTGGGCCGTTTGTTGTAGTTGCGATTGATGTTGCGATTATTGGGATAATTGTTGCGATTATTGTTGTAATTGCTGTTGTTGTTGTATTGGTGATTCTTATCACCGTTTTTCTCCGACTTTCTTTTGACTTGCTTCACATTGGCCTCTTCAGCAGTCTGTTCTTTAATTCTTTCTTAAGTCTGGTTCACTAGTTTGTGAGCCATTCTACATGCCTGTTGTATGGAGGCGGGCTCGTGTGAACTTATATCTTCTTGGATTCTTTCCGGTAATCCTTACACAAACGCGTCGATCTTCTCTTCCTCATCTTCGAACACTCCCGGACACAATAGGCATAATTATGTGAATCGTCTTTCGTACGTGGTAATATCAAATCCTTGGGTTCGTAACCCTCTAAGTTCTGTCTTGAGCTTATTGACCTCGGTTCTGGGACGGTACTTCTCGTTCTTCAAGTGCTTGAATGCTGACCACGGTAGTGCGTAAGCATCATCTTGTCCCACTTGCTCTAGATAGGTATTCCACCATGTTAACGCAGAACCTGTGAAGGTATGCGTAGCGTACTTCACTTTGTCCTCTTCAGTACACTTACTTATGGCAAACACCGATTCGACCTTCTCGGTCCACCGTTTTAATCTGATCGGTCCTTCGGTTCCATCAAATTCCAAAGGTTTGCAGGCAGTGAATTCTTTGTAGGTGCATCCTACACGATTTCCTGTACTGCTAGATCCAAGGTTATTGTTGGTATGTAGCGCAGCCTGTACTTCGGCTATGTTTGAAGCTAGAAAAGTACGGAATTCCTCTTCATTCATATTCACGGTGTGTCGAGTAGTCGGTGTCATTTCCTTCAAAATAGTCAAATGGAACAAGTTAATCATACAGAATATTAAGAGTAGTTAATAGTATTTCGTAGCATAATATGAACTTATTTATAAAAGCTTTTTCTTCATATTAGCGTTTTATAAGTTTAAATTCGGGTAGTACCTACCCGTTAAGTTCATACTTAGTAGCTAATATACAATTCAACTACTACAATTCTATATGAAAAACTGATTATAATAATATTTCGCGTTCAAACTTTTATACAATATTTTACAAACTTACAATACCGCTTATTTTACATAAAGCATGAAATATAGCACACAATAACTTTGATACAAGATAGTTGTGAAGATAATTCTAGCTAGTACATAAGTCGTTCAGCAAAGGCAATAAAGACACGTAATTCATACGTCCAGAAACAAGTCATGCATTCTGGTTTTACTAATACCACTTCCCATCCTTGGTCTTGTGGAACGTAACCGTTGTGACCGATAGTATGACAACGTGTTGTAACGTCGTCAAAAGGGCGAAGGTTACGTAATGACCAACAGTCTCGTAATAACCTAAAAACCTCATTTCTTACCCCAATTACCGACTCCGTCACTTGTGGGAACGTTTTGTTTAATAGTTGGAGCCCGATGTTCTTTTTCTCACTTTGGTGAGAAGCGAACATTACTAACCCATAAGCATAACATGCTTCTTTATGTTGCATGTTAGCCGCTTTTTCTAAATCATGAAGTCCTATATTCGGATACATTGAGTCAAAATAATTTCTTAACCCGTTGCGTAAAATAGCATTTGGGTTCCCCGCAATATATGCGTCAAAGTAAACACATCGTAACTTATGGGTTTCCCAATGTGATATCCCCCATCTTTCAAACGAAAGCCTTTTATTAACCAAGGCATTCTTGGAACGTTCTTCGAATGTCTTACAAACTGATTTTGCCATAAATAGTTGTGCCGAGGAATTCTGACCGACTCTAGACAAGATTTCATCAATAATGTCTCCGAGTAAGTCTTCTAAAATATTGGGTTGTCTATCCATTTTGTGTTTTTATACTGTAAAATAGACAAGAGTTAGATTCATAAAAGATACTTATTAATACAAGCAATTTTTACATATATCGTAAAGCATAAGCACACTATATTACATATATTACACCGCACAAATACAACTATCTTATTCCGACTCACTCGTTTCTTCTTTTTCGAACTTGGTTCTTTTTGCTAAGTTTTTAGGGATATATGATGTTCCCCTAATACGAATCGTCGTTTTCCACATTGGTTTAGAAAAACCTGGTGGTTTAGAGGTTCCCGGGTTATTGTCACAACTTAAGAAATACGGGTGTTGATGATACATATAAAGTTCATCGGGTTTGGAATCAAATTTATCTATTTTTATGCCCTTTCCCTTATTGTTCTCTTTTGCCTTATTAAATTGTGTCGGGGTAATTTCTATAACATCATCGGAATCCTTGTCGGGATCCGATTCATCGAAGAATTGGTAATCCTCCCAATATTTTGCTTCCTTGGCGGAAACACCGATGACCATAATTAACCTTGGTCAGTTGGTTGAGGATTTTCTTCTACTTAACCGTTTTATTATTTCCCCCACTGGTTCTATTTCTTCTTCCGGTTCCGATTCTTCTTCCGGTTCCGATTCTTCTTCCGGTTCCGACTCTTCTTCCGGTTCCTCTTCGGGAACTTGTGAATCAGTCCACGAATCATTCCAATTTACATTTGACTCTTCATTATTATTAGGTGAGTCAATGGGACTTGTATTAGAGGTAGACATCTATCACATAATATCAAACACGTTAAGAGATTAATATATCACATAATATTCACATGTTAAAAATATATAGTTTCCAACAAAATTTGTTAAGCAATCATTTTTCAAGTAAACACGGTCGAAGTCCAGACTCACTAATGCATCCTAACAAACTCGATAAGACACACTAATGCAAAATTCTGGTTCTCTAAGACCAACGCTCGGATACCAACTGAAATGTCCCGTTTTTATTGATTAAAAACGTTCCATATTAATTGATTTCGTTGCGAGGTTTTGACCTCTATATGAGACATTTTTCAAAGACTGCATTCATTTTAAAACAAACCATAACCTTTATTTCATAATTAAAGGTTTAAAAAGCTTTACGTAGATTATCAAAAAATGATAATCTAAAATATCATGTTTACGCACGACCATTAAATAATGGTTTACAATACAAATATGTTACATCGAAATCAGTTTCTTGAATGCAGTTTTTACACAATATCATACAAACATGGACTCCAAATCTTGTCCTTATTTTAGTATGCATCAGCGAAAGCTCTTAGTATTCACCTAAGAATAAACATGCTTTAAACGTCAACAAAAATGTTGGTGAGTTATAGGTTTAACCTATATATATCAAATCGTAACAATAGACCACAAGATTTCATATTTCAATACACATCCCATACATAGAGATAAAAATCATTCATATGATGAACACCTGGTAACCAACATTAACAAGATGCATATATAAGAATATCCCCATCATTCCGGGACAACCTTCGGATATGATATAAATTTCGAAGTACTAAAGCATCCGGTACTTTGGATGGGGTTTGTTAGGCCCAATAGATCTATCTTTAGGATTCGCGTCAATTAGGGTGTCTGTTCCCTAATTCTTAGATTACCAGACTTAATAAAAAGGGGCATATTCGATTTCGATAATTCAACCATAGAATGTAGTTTCACGTACTTGTGTCTATTTTGTAAATCATTTATAAAACCTGCATGTATTCTCATCCCAAAAATATTAGATTTTAAAAGTGGGACTATAACTCACTTTCACAGATTTTTTACTTCGTCGGGAAGTAAGACTTGGCCACTGGTTGATTCACGAACCTATAACAATATATACATATATATCAAAGTATGTTCAAAATATATTTACAATACTTTTAATACATTTTGATGTTTTAAGTTTATTAAGTCAGCTGTCCTCGTTAGTAACCTACAACTAGTTGTCCACAGTTAGATGTACATAAATAAATCGATAAATATTATCTTGAATCAATCCACGACCCAGTGTATACGTATCTCAGTATTGATCACAACTCAAACTATATATATATTTTGGAATCAACCTCAACCCTGTATAGCTAACTCCAACATTCACATATAGAGTGTCTATGGTTGTTCCGCAATATATATATATAGATGGGTCGACATGATAGGTCGAAACATTGTATACGTGTCTATGGTATCTCAAGATTACATAATATACAATATAAGTTGATTAGGTTATGGTTGGAATAGATTTATTACTAACTTTCACGTAGGTAAAATGAGTAGTTTTTATCAATCTTGTTTTACTCGCCATTTCTTCGTTTCTAATCCGTTTTGAGTGATTCCAGTGGCCACGGTTTCGTATTGAACTTAACTTTATGAATCTAAACAGAAAAAGTATAAGTTTATAGTCAGAAATACAAGTTACAAGTTGTTTTTGAAAGAGGTAGTCATTTCCGTCGAAAGAACGACATCTTGATGACCATTTTGAAAAACATACTTTCACTTTGAGTTTAACCATGATTTTTGGATATAGTTTCATGTTCATAAGAAAAATCATTTTTACAGAAGTATAGCTTTTAAATCAAAGTTCTTCTTAGCTTTTAATTATCCCAACCAAAACAGCCCCCGGTTTTACTACGACGGCGTATATCCAGTTTTATGGTGTTTATCGTGTTTCTAGGTTTTAAATCATTAAGTTAGCATATCATATAGATATAGAACATGTGTTAGGTGACTCACATGGGCTGCTAAGATCTGATCATTGGAGTGTATATACCAATAGTACATACATCTAAAAGCTGTGTATTGTACGAGTACGAATGCGGGTGCATACGAGTAGAATTGTTGATGAAACTGAACGAGGATGTAATTGTAAGCATTTTTGTTAAGTAGAAGTATTTTGATATGTGTCTTGAAGTCTTTCAAAAGTGTATGAATACATATTAAAACACTACATGTATATACATTTTAACTGAGTCGTTAAGTCATCGTTAGTCGTTACATGTAAATGTTGTTTTGAGACCTTTAGGTTAACGATCTTGTTAAATGTTGTTAACACAAAGTTTATAATATCAAATGAGATTTTAAATTATTATATTATCATGATATTATGATATATTAATATATCTTAATATGATATATACATTTAAAAGTCGTTACAACGATAATCGTTACATATATGTCTCGTTTCGAAATCCTTAAGTTAGTAGTCTTGTTTTTACTTATGTAGTTCATTGTTAATACACTTAATGATATATTTAATTATCATATTATCATGTTATATATAATATAACAATGTATTAATATGCTTCATATATATTTAGTAAGATGTGGTTATAACGATAATCGTTATATGTATCGTTTCGAGTTTCATACGTCAATAGTCTCCTTTTTAAGTATATAACTTATTGTTACTATTTTTAATGAGATACTTGATGATCATTATATAATGTTAAACATATATATTTATTCATTTATGTATCATCATGTCATATACAACTTATAGCGTTCGTGAATCATTGGTCAAACTGGGTAATCAGACGTTTACAAAATTTCCGTTTCAATTAACCAAGTCTTAACAAGTTTGATTGCTTAACATGTTGGAAACATTTAATCATGTAAATATAGTTTTCATTAAACATATAATCATAGAAAGGTTCGAAAAAGTTCGGGTCACTACAAATACTGTTCCTTAAGGTCGTGGTACTTTTTGCCCGCTCCGAGATGAATAGAATATCTCGATTTGTGTGCTTCATCAAGTATAAGGTTCCGTAGATCTCCATAAAGTGGTACCCAAATTCTTCCGGCATAACATCGGAGTCCAGACTCCCTAACCTCGAATCGAGACTCCCTAACCTCAAATCGAGAGACAAGAATGTTCAAATGTTCATGAGATATATTCTCCTCCTTGAGAGCCTCATCTTGGGCTACTCTGATCTGGCTGTTAAGATTTGAATGGATGGTGATGTTCAGTGCCCGAACACGAAGAGGTGCCATCCTCTCCTTTCGGCTTAAAGCGTCAGCTACAACATTGGCCTTAACAGGATGATAACGAAGTTCACAATCATAGTCGTTCAATGTCTCGATCCATCGACACAGTCTCATATTCAGTTGCTTCTGATCGAAGATGTGTTGGAGACTCTTGTGATCAGTGAAGATAGTACTCTTAGTTCCATAAAGGTAGTGTCTCCACAGTTTGAGCGCAAAGACAACGGCTCCAAGTTCGAGATCGTGGGTAGTGTAGTTCCGCTCGTGAATCTTCAGTTGACGAGAAGCATAGGCAATAACCTTTGATCTTTGCATCAGTACACAACCAAAATCACTTTTCGATGCATCGCAATAAATGACAAAATCGTCACTGCCTTCAGGAAGTGATAAGATAGGTGCGGTGGTTAACTTCTTCTTCAAAGTTTGAAATGCTGATTCGTGTGCGGGTTCCCAAATGAACTTCTTGCCTTTGTTAGTCAACGCGGTTAAAGGACGCGCGATTAGAGAAAATCCTTCAATAAACCTTCGGTAGTAACCGGCGAGACCTAGAAATTGGCGGATATGAGTCGGAGTAGTGGGGTCTCCCACTTGTTGATAGCTTCAATCTTGGTGGGATCAACTTTGATACCCTGGTCGCTCACAACATGGCCCAGAAGTTGGACTTCCTTCAACCAAAATTCACACTTGGAGAATTTCGCATAAAGTTGCTCTTGTCTCAAGAGTTCAAGTACTAGCCGGAGGTGTTGCTCATGCTCTTCTTCGCTCTTAGAATAGATGAGGATATCATCTATGAAGACGATAACGAACTTATCCAGGTATGGCTTGCAGACACGATTCATGAGGTCCATGAACACGGCAGGTACGTTGGTCAAACCAAATGGCATCACGAGAAACTCATAATGACCATAACGGGTTTTGAATGCAGTTTTCATCACGTCACTTTCCTTCACCCTCAACTGGTGATTACCGGATTGCAAATCGATCTTCGAGTAGACACTCGATCCTTGAAGTTGATCAAAAAGATCGTCAATTCTGGGAAGAGGATACCGATTCTTGATTGTCAATTTGTTGAGTTCACGGTAGTCGATACACATACGAATGGATCCATCCTTCTTTTTCACAAACAACACAGGTGCGCCCCAAGGCGAGAAACTTGGTTGGATAAACCCACGGTCTAGTAGTTCTTGTAATTAGCTCTGTAATTCTTGCATCTCGGAAGGTGCGAGTCTATAAGGTGCGCGAGCTACAGGTGCAGCTCCTGGCACTAAATCGATCTGAAACTCTACTGCTCTCGGTGGCGGTAATCCAGGCAATTCCTCTGGAAAGACATCAAAAAATTCGTTCACAATTCGAACGTCGTTCACACTCTTCAGCTCGGTTTCTACCGTTTTCACATGCACTAGGACAGCAAGACGTCCCTTCTTCATAATCTTTTGCGCTTTCACGCAACTAATGAGGTTCAGCTTCGAGGTACATCTCTCTCCGTAAATGATCAGTGGCTCACCATCTCCTTGTGGTATACGAAGAGCTTTATCTCCACAGATAATGTCGGCTCTTACCTTGGTCAACCAATCCATACCGACGATTACGTCAAAACTTCCCAATTTGATAGGTATCAAATCAATTTCGAAATCTGCACCAGCTATGTTGATAATAGCTCCTTGACTAATATGGTCAACTTTCTCAAGATTTCCATTGGCGACCTCTACAAGCATACTTTCGTTTAAAGGAACTAACGACCAATTAATCTTATCGCAAAAATGTCTACATACATAATGAAAGGATCCGAAACTAATCATCCGGACGATGTCCATATTGATTACAAACGAATTACAACAGTTGATAACATCGCGAGGTACTTGACCTCTATATGATACATTTTACAAACGTTGCATTTATTCTTAAAAGGCAATCTATCTTTACATAAAAAATTAATAAACTCGTCAAACATTTCTCGATATCCAAATGACCTAAACTGTCATTTACTTAATAAATGTCTTTAATGATCTTCAATGACTCGAATGCAACGTTCTTGTATCATGGCTTAAATGGTCCCAACTAGTATCCTTAATATGAGCTAACGCACAGCGGAAGTCTTAATTCATACCTGAGAATAACATGCTTTAAAACGTCAACATAAAGTTGGTGAGATATATAGGTTTGATGCTAGCAGCGATATAACGATGGACCACAAGATTTCATATATAAACATTTTAATAAAAATATTCTAAGTGGTTGAGCACTTGGTAACCATACTTAACATTTAATCACGTCGCATATTCCCTTTATTATGAAATCTTACTACACCGTACCAAGTGTAGTCACAAAACGAAGTACTGTGCAACCGTTGAATACTGGTGGTCCAGTCCGGTTGGGGTTGTCAGGCCCGATAGATCTATCAACAGGATTCGCGTTTACAATACCGCTGTAAATATTAGTTACCAAACTACAGGGAAGTATGCCAGTGGTACAACTCAACGTAGAATATATTTTTCAGTTACTTGTGTCCATAATGTAAAACATAAAATACATGTATTCTCATCCCGGAATATTTAGAGTTTAAAAGTGGGACTATATACTCACTTTCGTCTTGAAGATATATATATAATTTGACTTGGTCTCCGGTTGATATCACGAACCTATCCATATATAATATATCAATACCTTTTCTTTTTTAAACAAACGTCACATATATATACTTGTTATACTTTTAATACTTTGAATAATTCCTTAGTCCGTAGTTAGCAGTTCGTTGTTAGTAATTCAATTTTAATGGTTCATATTTAGATGTTTAATAAACCCCCAATGAAATAAATAAAACCCTCATCGTATATGTATTGGTCGAGATTAATCTTGACCCACGGTACCGGTGTTGTCAAATGACGTGTTGCGTACATAAAGTACCGGTGTTGTCAAATGACGTGTTGCGTACAATCATGGGATCTTATGATTAATCTTCTCGTATTGTTTACGGGTGATCCTGAACCATATAAAATTGAATTATGAGTACATATATATAAAATATCATGTTATTTTAGAAAGATGTGATTTTATTTAATTTTTCCCAATTAATCCCGAAGTTAAACAAGTCTTGGATAACCAATTTTGTTTCGGTCATAGTTTCTTCGTTACAAATCCGTTTTCGTTGATTCAACTTGCCATCTCCTTGGATCGAGTCCCTCTTTAAGACTATGAACTGAAAATACCTTGGTTTGTATTCAAAATCACACGGCATAGGTGAAACTTTAGTGAAACTTATGAAGTTAAACATTTTCCTTTATTTAAACAACCTTAAATGATTATTTTTCTAAAAATACTTATACTTTGAATTAAATCATGAAATTTTTATGTGTTATCATATTCATAGTAAAAATCATTTTTCCAGAACATAAACCTCCAACTCAAAGTTTAAGATAGTTTTTAATTATCCAACCCAAAACAGTCCCCGGTGGCACTCCGACGTCGTAAAAACAGTTTTTAAGATATTCTTTGAAAAACCAAATTATACCTTGTTAAATTAGCATATATTTAAGTTATATTACAGGTCTTGAAGTATTTTAAAAGTTAAGTTAGAAGGATCTATTTAGTTTGCAAACAAGTTTGAAAACATTCAAACTATGTTCTTGTTGTTAAACTTTTATACCACAAAATAAGATAGCTATATATATATGAATCGAATAAGGTTATGAACATAGATACTACCTCAAGTTCCTTGGACAAGGTTGCTGTAAAAGAGGAGTAAGAAGCTAGAATCAAAAGGGTGATGGAAGTGGATGAAAGATTGGAAGTAAGTTTGTGTTCTTGGAAGGATTTCTTGAAGTGTTTTTGTATGGTTTTCTTATGGTGTTTAAGTAAGGTTTTTGAAGCTAGATCTTCATGGAACTTTGCTGAATGTTTATGGAGTTTAATGTTCTTGAGAGTGTGGGTGTTTTTAGCTAGATAATGGAAGTAAAAATGAAACAAAATGAGAATACATATATACTCCTAAAAAAATGTTTATGTAGTAGACATGGACAAATTTTTAGTTTGTATTTTTGTAATTAGTCTTACAATCATTCAAAAGTAATTACCTTATACATAAGGCATGAACAAGGGCTGGTTAGGTGGTGATTTGATGTGTATATACCAATAGTAAATACGTATAGAAGCTAGGTATGATACGAGTACAAATACTCTAGATATACGTATAGAAATTTTGTGAAAAATGGAATGAGGATTCAAATATAGCTATCTTTTGTGAATACACTTATATGATTTTATGTATTTAAGTCTTTAAAAGTGATTAAATACATTACTTATACGATATATGTATAAACATTATAAGTCTTAAGTATTTATGTCAAATAACGTTACGTATAGTTATCGTTTTGAAAACTTAAGTTAGTAGTTTCAAAATATACTTATAACTTATTGTTATTAATACAAAATGAGATATTAAAACATTCATTAATCATGTTAAATATGTATATATACATATATATACACAAACGTATAATTATCATATATTGTATAGTTCGTGATATCATCGGTCAAACTAGACGGTCAAACGTTGTGTAAAACTCTTTTCGGAAACATAAATCTCAACAATTTGGATTACTTATCATGTTGGTAAGGTTTAATTTATGTAAATATTAATCTTATAAGTATAGAATGATCGAAAAAGTGCGGGTCAACTTTAGGGTTTTTGCTTATCGTGTCGGAACCATATAGAGATTAGAGTTTAAATTTGGTCGGAAATTTCCGGGTCGTTACAGTACCCATCCGTTAAAGAAATTTCGTCCTCGAAATTTGGTAGAGGTTGTCATAAACAACAATAGGAATGTTTTCATGACGAATATGAGGTAATAATGAAATTTTATCATTATTGAAAGATTTAGATAAAACGATTTGGTTATGTGAGACGCACGAGTGAAGCTATCACAAAAGAGTGAAATGAGTAAATATAGAATTGTTGTAACCGATGACGTGATTATGATCGATTTCCAGGATTTAAGGGTTTTAAAGAAAATCTTATGTAATAAGATTTAGTTTTGCGGCGATCAGGATCTTCTTTGATTTAACGCGGCAATCTGTTTTGATTTCTTTGTCGAATATTTCACTATAAATTTACCTCCTTCCCTTTCTTTCTTCTCACATCTTCTATTCTTTCTCTTTAGTTCCTACTTTAAGACATTCGCTAATATGCTCCATCCCATTCTAACCCTTGTTATATTTCTAACTTTCATATCTTTCATTCTTCTTTTTCATCTATCACCAGAAGAATCTATTCTCTTTTATCCTTTCCTTGGAATTATAATGTTTTTAATTCTCCCGTGCCTTTACGTTGCAATACGTATTGATATGCACGGTTTGTAGTTTCGGGGTTGTTGTTAGGTTTTATACCTTCCCTTATATTTCGATGTTCCTACTCCCGTCCCTTAAAATCATTGTCATCCACAGTTAATGCTCTCTCTTATTTGCTGTGGTTTATGTTCCTATTTCTATTCTGAAGTTTTGTCCCTTCATTTCTTCTTCCCATCCTTGAGCCAAGCGAACAATGGTCCGAAATTCGTAGGTAGGAAATTTGGAATGAACCTTGCTATTGGTTTTAGAATGAAATTGTAATGGCACGATCTTGATTCGTTAAATTACTCGAATATTCCGGAAAAAAAAAATAGAACTATCAAGGTGATACGTTCTAATATGTTTGAAGACTTGATAGAATGTAAGAGCCGTGTAACATGGCACATGATGACGGTACTATGAATCATCACATTCCATTAGAAACTTAACATGACTTACTGTAATATAATGAAGTTGATCAAGTTTCATTATATTATACTAATTCATGTATCAGTTCCCAACACTACTTCAAAACATTCATATTTTTAAACTTAGAGATTTCAGAATTTAGAAACTAACACAGTTTCTTTTATATTGTAGCGCAGATGTTACGGAGAGTTAAATGATCGCAGATAGGAATAGTTGTAAAAATATCTCCAGAAATATGAAAAATATGTATAACGAATGAAGATATCTTATAATATCTAAGATAAAATGATGGTGAAGAGTATCATCTTGAAAAGTTTAGAATAAGGAGCAGTGTTCTTACTAACGGTTTCAGCAGGCACTGGATCATTTGGATCCTTTGAAGGCAGGTTCTGTTTTCATGATTTGTTCACGGCCTCCTTCATACTTTGCTCAATCCGTTTTCCAGTTCCAAACCTTCTCTTTTTCTCAGCTTTACCACCATACCATTCTTTATCATCAATCTTTTGATTGTTAAAGTCGTTTACAGTTTTTGCTGCTTCATCAGCATTTCAAGAGCTACTTCATAGTTCAGGGTGTTTTTAGAAATCATGAAAGGATTTGAATGCGAATTGTAATCGTCAAGTTACGAATGAGGTTTAAGATAAAATCAAGTGGCAAACTTGAAGAATTGTTTAGTTTCATATGTTACAATCAACATTTTAATTCATTTTAATTGTCCAATGTTTTCTTCTTTATGCCACTTGTTGGATTCTGGTAGGTCAAAATCCGAATATGAAATTTGATTGAAAATGGTTATTCTGGGGTGAGCGGATACGAATATCGGTGGTTGTAAGTAAGATAATAGATAACCGTTGAATCAGATTCAAGAATGTACAATATAACTTATTAATGTGAATTCTAAATATTCCTCGGGTACTACCCACCCGTTAAAATATTTTCATCATTAATAGTTTGTACGAAGGAATTTTTAATTACTATCTTTATGAAAATATACTTGCATATATATTTTCTTCAGAGATAATCATAGATTTAATGAGTCAATAAGATATTAAACTCATTTGATTTATCGTTAATTCTAGATTACATAATCTCTAAGACTTTAAAAATTACATAATCGTCATACGATACGTAAAGCGAAGATAATCGATGTAGAACGATATATAGAACGAAGATCATACTCGAAGTACAGATATTGAGTCGTGTGATGTTGATATTCGAGATACAGATTGTGCTGTTGAGATTGTGATTGGGGTGATAAAGGTACTGTCGGCGTTGACGATGGTAGTACGGATTATGCTGCTGGTGCTGCTGTTGGTGTTTGTAACCTTCGCACCATATTCTCCAAAACCACTACCCGAGCACGGAGTTCGTTGACTTCTTCTATTATACCGGGATGATTGACGGTTGGAACGAGCGAATGAACAAGATTTGAAATATGGGATAGTATGTAATCATGACGAGATACTCTAGAAATGAGCGAGAAAATGGTGTTTCGAATGGGTTCGCCGGTAAGTGCTTCAGGTTCATCGTTAAGAGGGCAATTTGGTGGATGAAATGGATCACCTTCTTCTTGCCTCCAGAAATTTAGTATATTACGAACCCATCCCCAGTTCATCCAGAATAGATGATGGGAAATTGGTTGATCCATTCCGGTGACGCTGTTCTCGGAGCTCGAATGGAAATCCATGTCGGCGTAGCTATCGAAGTCGGAGGAATTCGAACTGGATGAAGAATTCATCTTGTATAGTTGGAGAAATGAATTTTTTTGGTTTGGAATAGATTATAGGAGTTGGGTTTGGTACTCTTCAATACATAATTTTCATATGTATATATAATACCGAAATCCCGTGAATTACGGAGAATCTTTGAAATTCGTCGGGCAATGTTTATAGTAATAGATACGCTAGGATATGAATTTTGTCTATACACTATCGATGCACTAGATGCAGTAAGACGTGTCTAGACTAAAGAATGATAAGCAGGCAACTCCCTAAGAATGATAAGCAGATGGTTTCCGACTAGAAATGATAAGCAAAACTTTTTAGCAGGTAGATACGGTCAAAGTCCAGACTCACTAATGTATCCTAACAACTACCAGTTAGACACACTAATGCAAGGCCTGGTTCGCTAAGACCAACGCTCTGATACCAACTGAAAGGATCCGAAACTAATCATCCGGACGATGTCCATATTGATTACAAACGAATTACAACAGTTGATAACATCGCGAGGTACTTGACCTCTATATGATACATTTTACAAACGTTGCATTTATTCTTAAAAGGCAATCTATCTTTACATAAAAAATTAATAAACTCGTCAAACATTTCTCGATATCCAAATGACCTAAACTGTCATTTACTTAATAAATGTCTTTAATGATCTTCAATGACTCGAATGCAACGTTCTTGTATCATGGCTTAAATGGTCCCAACTAGTATCCTTAATATGAGCTAACGCACAGCGGAAGTCTTAATTCATACCTGAGAATAACATGCTTTAAAACGTCAACATAAAGTTGGTGAGATATATAGGTTTGATGCTAGCAGCGATATAACGATGGACCACAAGATTTCATATATAAACATTTTAATAAAAATATTCTAAGTGGTTGAGCACTTGGTAACCATACTTAACATTTAATCACGTCGCATATTCCCTTTATTATGAAATCTTACTACACCGTACCAAGTGTAGTCACAAAACGAAGTACTGTGCAACCGTTGAATACTGGTGGTCCAGTCCGGTTGGGGTTGTCAGGCCCGATAGATCTATCAACAGGATTCGCGTTTACAATACCGCTGTAAATATTAGTTACCAAACTACAGGGAAGTATGCCAGTGGTACAACTCAACGTAGAATATATTTTTCAGTTACTTGTGTCCATAATGTAAAACATAAAATACATGTATTCTCATCCCGGAATATTTAGAGTTTAAAAGTGGGACTATATACTCACTTTCGTCTTGAAGATATATATATAATTTGACTTGGTCTCCGGTTGATATCACGAACCTATCCATATATAATATATCAATACCTTTTCTTTTTTAAACAAACGTCACATATATATACTTGTTATACTTTTAATACTTTGAATAATTCCTTAGTCCGTAGTTAGCAGTTCGTTGTTAGTAATTCAATTTTAATGGTTCATATTTAGATGTTTAATAAACCCCCAATGAAATAAATAAAACCCTCATCGTATATGTATTGGTCGAGATTAATCTTGACCCACGGTACCGGTGTTGTCAAATGACGTGTTGCGTACATAAAGTACCGGTGTTGTCAAATGACGTGTTGCGTACAATCATGGGATCTTATGATTAATCTTCTCGTATTGTTTACGGGTGATCCTGAACCATATAAAATTGAATTATGAGTACATATATATAAAATATCATGTTATTTTAGAAAGATGTGATTTTATTTAATTTTTCCCAATTAATCCCGAAGTTAAACAAGTCTTGGATAACCAATTTTGTTTCGGTCATAGTTTCTTCGTTACAAATCCGTTTTCGTTGATTCAACTTGCCATCTCCTTGGATCGAGTCCCTCTTTAAGACTATGAACTGAAAATACCTTGGTTTGTATTCAAAATCACACGGCATAGGTGAAACTTTAGTGAAACTTATGAAGTTAAACATTTTCCTTTATTTAAACAACCTTAAATGATTATTTTTCTAAAAATACTTATACTTTGAATTAAATCATGAAATTTTTATGTGTTATCATATTCATAGTAAAAATCATTTTTCCAGAACATAAACCTCCAACTCAAAGTTTAAGATAGTTTTTAATTATCCAACCCAAAACAGTCCCCGGTGGCACTCCGACGTCGTAAAAACAGTT
The DNA here is from genome assembly GCF_046630445.1 of Rutidosis leptorrhynchoides. Classification (NCBI taxonomy): domain Eukaryota; kingdom Viridiplantae; phylum Streptophyta; class Magnoliopsida; order Asterales; family Asteraceae; genus Rutidosis; species Rutidosis leptorrhynchoides. The sequence continues at coordinate 286,731,076 of NC_092338.1, read as the reverse complement.
TTTAAGATATTCTTTGAAAAACCAAATTATACCTTGTTAAATTAGCATATATTTAAGTTATATTACAGGTCTTGAAGTATTTTAAAAGTTAAGTTAGAAGGATCTATTTAGTTTGCAAACAAGTTTGAAAACATTCAAACTATGTTCTTGTTGTTAAACTTTTATACCACAAAATAAGATAGCTATATATATATGAATCGAATAAGGTTATGAACATAGATACTACCTCAAGTTCCTTGGACAAGGTTGCTGTAAAAGAGGAGTAAGAAGCTAGAATCAAAAGGGTGATGGAAGTGGATGAAAGATTGGAAGTAAGTTTGTGTTCTTGGAAGGATTTCTTGAAGTGTTTTTGTATGGTTTTCTTATGGTGTTTAAGTAAGGTTTTTGAAGCTAGATCTTCATGGAACTTTGCTGAATGTTTATGGAGTTTAATGTTCTTGAGAGTGTGGGTGTTTTTAGCTAGATAATGGAAGTAAAAATGAAACAAAATGAGAATACATATATACTCCTAAAAAAATGTTTATGTAGTAGACATGGACAAATTTTTAGTTTGTATTTTTGTAATTAGTCTTACAATCATTCAAAAGTAATTACCTTATACATAAGGCATGAACAAGGGCTGGTTAGGTGGTGATTTGATGTGTATATACCAATAGTAAATACGTATAGAAGCTAGGTATGATACGAGTACAAATACTCTAGATATACGTATAGAAATTTTGTGAAAAATGGAATGAGGATTCAAATATAGCTATCTTTTGTGAATACACTTATATGATTTTATGTATTTAAGTCTTTAAAAGTGATTAAATACATTACTTATACGATATATGTATAAACATTATAAGTCTTAAGTATTTATGTCAAATAACGTTACGTATAGTTATCGTTTTGAAAACTTAAGTTAGTAGTTTCAAAATATACTTATAACTTATTGTTATTAATACAAAATGAGATATTAAAACATTCATTAATCATGTTAAATATGTATATATACATATATATACACAAACGTATAATTATCATATATTGTATAGTTCGTGATATCATCGGTCAAACTAGACGGTCAAACGTTGTGTAAAACTCTTTTCGGAAACATAAATCTCAACAATTTGGATTGCTTATCATGTTGGTAAGGTTTAATTTATGTAAATATTAATCTTATAAGTATAGAATGATCGAAAAAGTGCGGGTCAACTTTAGGGTTTTTGCTTATCGTGTCGGAACCATATAGAGATTAGAGTTTAAATTTGGTCGGAAATTTCCGGGTCGTTACACATAACTTCTATCGGCACCAGTATCAAATAGGACAGAAGCTAAAAGATTGTTGATAGTGAATATACCTGTCACCAAGTCGGGGTTTTCTCGGGCGTCCCTTGCATTAACGTTGAAAGCTCTACCACGGGGTGGTCCGCCATCTTTTCTTTTGTTGGGGTACGCATTTCTGAAATGGCCCGTTTGTCCGCATTCGTAGCACTTTTTAGGTCCATTGGTGTTCGGCTTCCCATTCAAAGTGGTGACCTTGCACTCCTTCCAGATATGCCCAGTCCGTTGGCACTTTTCACAAACAACATTACAATACCCAGTATGGTGCTTGTAGCACCGCTTGCATTGTGGTAAGGTTCCTTTGTAGTTCGGGTTTGAGTTGGTGTTCGGATTGGGGTTTCCACCGTTGTTGTTTCCTCTGAAACCCTCATGTTGTTTTGCCGGGTTTTGATCATAGGTCCTTCCCCTGTTTTTATCCCATTTGCGCTTCTCACTACCACCCGCTTCAGTCTTAGCCTTCTCCGGTTCATCGATGATAATTTGATTCATTAAAGTATGCGCCATGCGCAACGCTTCCGGGACATTAGGTGGCTTGGACGAGGTGACGTTTCCCTTAATGCTCTTAGGAAGTCCCCAGAAGTACCTTTCCATACGCTTGAATTCCGGGGTGACCATTATCGGACACATCAGGGCTAATTTCAAAATCTCCGGTTGTAACTATCAAGGTTGTTCCCAACAGCCTTTAATTGCATAAATTCAATCTCCATCTTCTGGATCTCGGTCCTAGGGCAATATTCCTCAATCAGGGCCCCCTTGAACTCCTCCCATGGAGTAGCAAACGCCTCATCAATACCTTTTGCTTGAGCCAACGTGTTCCACCACGTTAGTGCGCCGTCAGACAGCGTGCATGAAGCAAACTTGGTTTTATTCGCTTCCGAGCAGTTACTAACTCGAAACACAGATTCTAATTTCTCGAACCATCTAGTGAGACTAACCGGTCCCTCTGTTCCACTGAAGTTATGAGGTTTGCAGCTTTGGAACTCTTTGTACGTGCACCCATTACGAATGGGTTGAATAACCGGTGGCGGTGGCGGTGGAGCTTGGGGTTGCATTTCCGCAATGGCTGCGGCTACCCTTTCGGCAATCATCTCCTCGATTTGGGCTGCGGTAGGTGTTGATGTTGATCGTCCGTTGGCCATGGTGTTCTAAACAAAAATTTTGACTCAAGTCAAAATCCAGTATGCAAATAGTAATAATACAGTATATGTAACCAACACGGAATCAACACATCACATGTTTATTAAGTAATACAACCAGGTACAAATACCACAGAATCATACAGTAACGTAAATAGAACACCGTTCAAGAATTAAATAACGCAAAGTTCCATTCATTAATAATAATAAGTTACATACATCAGCATAGGTTCGTACAATACATAAGTGAAATATAAAACTACAACTAGATTACATAATGAAATCTACTACAAAAGTCCTACAGTGATGGTGGGTGTAGGATGTCCAATACATGGGACATCTGGTCCTCGAGCTCAGTTACCCGAGCACGGAGGATCTCCACCTCCCTCATCAGTTCCTCGACAGAGGGAGTGGGTGGGGTAGGCGGTGCAGTCGGTATGGGTGGTGCTGGTGGAGCTGACGGTCCGGCTCCAGAATTAGATGCTGCGAGGCGGTAAGGCATACGGATGAAGGGATCAGCAGGATACGGCACAAGCCGCTTACGGGCGGTAACCCTACGACGTCGACCAAATGCGTCCGTGAATGCTCAACCTCCGTTGATCCCCGGAATAATGGTGCCGTCGAAACGGTACCGCTTCTTCGGCGGGGTGGAGGGTGGCTGAACAGGTGTATCATCAAGTTCCTCCTGGTCGAAGTCGTCGTCACTAGAGTCATATGTGGATGAGTCGTCGGATGAAGGATCATCTGAATCATGAGCAGGTGGCTGCACGGGTGGCTGTACTGGCTCTCCTCGGGCAGCCATCATCTGTCAGTATCTGAAGGGTGGAATAGGCACGAGACGTCCATCAGGGGCGCGTCGGCACCAATGTCGATACTGGTTACGGAATGGACCATCCCCAAATTCCGTGGGAATCACAACATCACCGGAGTGAGGCTGTGACCCCGAGGGTCCTGGGGCAGATGGAGCTGGAATCTCCGGGGGGTCCTGGGCTCCGTCTACAGTAACCACTGGGGCGGGAGTATGGCTGCTAGCTCCGGAAGTGGAAGCGCCTAGGTCACTAGAGTGTGTCGCTGGCGGGATCGGGGGATCGGCAACAGTGGCAGGTGAAGTGGCTGAAGTGTCTGAACTCCCAAAATGATAGCAGGTGGAATATCCGACATCTGAACAAGGAAAAATAAATTTTCCATGTCAGTAAGTCATAAAGCAACCACGTATTAGGCCAACAGTCTAAATCATGTATAACGGTAAATAGCATGGCAATAACAGTAAATCGTACAGAAGTAGCATGCAATCGAAAGCAAGTAATATCATGCAGTAGTGAAATCATGTAGTAGCATACGGCATATAGCAGTAAAAGTAAGCAGCAGCATGCAGTAAGTTCAGCGGAAACAAGTAAACTAGCAAGTTGTAGATTAGTCTTATTAGTGAATCCTACTCGGGTCGGTCTTAGACTCACTAATGCAACCTAATTCCCTACAACCAATGCTCTGATACCAAATGTGATGCCCCGTACAAAACCATCGTGTACGAATCATCAACAACAAGATCATTACAAGGTCAAACACTATATGCTATTTCAAAATACGTTTGCATTCATGATAAAAGGTGATGTCTTAACCAACATCAATGTTTAACAACCAAAGTATGCTTCAATGAATAGAAGCAAGGATAATAGTATGTAACCCATAGGTCGTTACAAATCATAGTTTCAAAAGTATTAAAGTTATGAATGCAAGATAAACAGTTCAAGCGGTGATGACTCTAGAGCAGCGGGTGTCTACAGCAAGACTAGTACACAGCGGAAGCAACCTTAAGCTCCTGAGAAAAACATGCTTAAAAACGTCAACACAAAGGTTGGTGAGCTATAGTTTAAGTATAACAGTAATGTAAGGTAGGCCACGAGATTTCAGTGCTACTAAGAGCGTTTCAAAACAGTATGATAAAGTATATGTTTAACCGTGGGCACTTGGTAACTAACTTAACGTTTATACCCCCTGAAAGTACACTTGGCAAGTGCGTATGATTATGAAGTATTAAACACTCGTTAAATGCTAGCGCTACTAGCCCGAGTGGGGATGTCAAACCCTATGGATCCATATCTAAGATTCGCGTTCACCGGTTCAAAAACCAATAACTAAACGTTACCGAGCTAAAGGGAATGTTTATGCCGTTGTATAACCCACACATATATAAGTTTAAGTACTCGTGCCTAGTATGCAAAACGTAAAATGCGCATGTATTCTCAGTTCCCAAAATAGTTAAAGTAAAAAGGGATGCTATAACTCACAGTGGTAAAGTAGTGGTAAAGTCGAGTCGGGAAGTAAGCAAGTACGTAGGTCCAGAAAGTCCTCAACCTAAGTCAAATAGTACTAAGTCAGTAAATCGTCCCAATAGGTTTTAATGTATGTAAATTAGGTCTTAAGGGTCATCATCAATCATCATCAAACAAAAGGTGTAAAGTAAGTTTCATTCATGAAAAGAGTTTAAAACAATGGCTGAGTTCGGTCAGTCACCAAGGCCTCTATACCTACTGAAATAAGGTGAGACCAATGGACATAGCTCCGTATATGAGTCCTTTATTTGTGGTAAAAATTCCAGAAGCAAACTCATCTTCGTTTGACCGTGGCGACGGTCTAAGTGCGAGTAGGTCAGAATTTTCAGCACAACGTTAAAAGACATAGTGACACTCGGAGGGCCATAAATCCTAAACCGTAACTCGGATTAAGACGAGTCCTAAATGAAAAGTTATCTACTCGAACAGAGCTAACTGAAAATCATCTTTACAGTAGCCCAGGTCGTACTGATCAGACCCAGTAACAGTAAACACTAGGTTCCGGGGTTTCTTGGTACTCGATGCTTATCACGGTTCTCATCCTTGATGCATATAGCTTCAAGTGTACAACTCGTTGATGTGTTTACATCATCTTTACCACGTTTTGACCATCATAACCCAAGTGTAAGTCTAAGATAAGTAGAACAACTCAATTAAGTGTTGCAAGTGTTTTGATGAACCAAAGTTACATCAAAGTCTTAGATTTAACACATACATGAAATATAAAAGTAATATTGAACTACAAACTTGAATGTAAACTAACTAATCAAGATCTTAAGATGTAGAACATAGTTCTTAGTTAGATCTTGAAGATCCAAGACCGATAGGTCTAGATCTAAAGTTATTAAGTTAAATCTAACACAAGTGTATGAAGTTATAACTAAAGAGTTACACTTCTATGTTCTTGAACTTTTAAAGTTAACTTTAGTTCAAGATTAATGAGATCAAAGTTAACTAGTAACACTTGACCAAAACACAACTTTAAAGTACATAAAATGAAGAAATAATCTAAATAAACAAGTAGCTAGTTCATTGTTGTTCATACTTTAAAGATTCAAGCCAAAGTCTTGATCTTTAAGAATGTAAACTTTTAAGTTTACAAACATGAATTACAAGTATGATATTAACTCATGAACTTACAATCTTTTAAAACAATAAATGTACAACATAACTAGTAAGTTAAGTTCTTGTGTGTTCTTGTAAATACAAGATAATATGAAGAATAAACTAAAGAGTTTGATTCTTGTAACTTGTAAGTAATAATTAACAAAGACATGTAACAAATCAACAACAATGAACAAGTAATTAAACAATAACATAAAACAAGTGATGATGATGATTATGTGTGTGTGTGTTTCGGTTTTGAGTAAGAAAAAGGAAGAGAAAAACTAGTTCATGTTACTTACAAGATGAGAGAAAAAGAGAGAAAAGTTTGAGAGCAAGTAAGTGTGTGTTTTGAGAATGAGTGAATGGAAGTAAGATGTAATGAAAATTTGAAGACAAAACTCCCTTGTATTGCTTGGTGGCCGACGGTTTGGGATCAAAAAGGGGGGGAGGGATTAATCCACTACGTTCTTGCATGTTAAAGTCTTAAAAGTTGGATATAAGAGGTGGTTTCATGGGGATAAGGTGGTAACTAGATTCCTTGCCACTTAACCATCTTGTTTAATCCTAAAATGATACTTACATGGAGTAATGGGCTAACTAGTCCATTTAAGGGTGTAGGTGTAGTGACCCGAACTTTTCCATGTTTATATATATATTAATTGAGATTGATATTTACAAGACTAAATGTTTCCAACGTGTTAAGCAATCAAACTTGTTAAGACTTGATTAAATGAAATAAGTTTCATATAGACAATTGATCACCCAAGTTGACCGGCGATTCACGAACGTTACAAAATTGTGAAAACTACATGTTGTGGTATATATAGACATATATATATGGTTGACATGAGATTATCATGAGTAAGTATCTCACTAAGTATATTAACAATGTGTGATATACATAAGAAATGAGATTACTAAGTTAAGAAACTCAAAATGATATATATAACGATTATCGTTATGATAACGTCTACTAAATACATATGTATCATATTAAGATATTGATACACTATATTTAACATGATAAAATGATATTTAAATATATCATTAAGAGTGTTAACAATGAACTACATATGTAAAAACAAGACTACTAACTCAAGAATTACGAAACGAGACTTATATGTAACGATTATCGTTGTAACGATATTTTAATGTATGTATCATATTAAGAGATATTCATACATCATAATATCATGATAATATAATAATTTAACATCTCATTTGATATAATAAACATTGGGTTAACAACATTAATTGAGATCGTTAACTTAAAGGTTTCAAAACAACACTTACATGTAACGACTAACGAAGACTTAACGAATCCATTAGAATGTATATACATGTTGTATTTTGATATGTATTCTTAAACTTTTGAAAGACTTCAAGACACATATCAAAGTACTTCTACTTAACAAAAATGCTTACAATTACACCCTCGTTCAGTTTCATCAACAATTCTACTCGTATGCACCCGTATTCGTACTCGTACAATACACAGCTTTTAGATGTATGTTTGGTATATACACTCCAATGATCAGCTCTTAGCATCCCATGTGAGTCACCTAACACATGTGGGAACCATCATTTGGCAACTAGCATGAAATATCTCATAAAATTACAAAAATATTAGTAATCATTCATGACTTATTTACATGAAAACAAAATTACATATCCTTTATATCTAATCCATATACCAACGATAAAAAAACACCTACAAACACTTTCATTCTTCAATTTTCTTCATCTAATTGATCTCTCTCAAGTTCCATCTTCAAGTTCTAAGTGTTCTTCATAAATTCCATAAGTATAGTTTCATAAAAATCAAGAATACTTCCAAGTTTGCAAGTCTACTTCCAAGCTTTCTAATCAATTTCAAGTAATCATCAAAGATCAAGGAACCTTTGTTATTTACAGTAGGTTATCTTTCTAATTCAAGGTAATATTCATATTCAAACTTTGATTCAATTTCTACAACTATAACAATCTTATTTCGAGTGAAAATATTACTTGAACTGTTTTCGTGTCATGATTCTGCTTCAAGAACTTTCAAGCCATCCAAGGATCCTTTGAAGCTAGTGAAAGGACCCGTCCTAATTCATCCGGACGAAGTCCATATCGATTATAAACGATTCAAAACAGTTGATTACATCGCGAGGTACTTGACCTCTATATGATACATTTACAAACATTGCATTCGTTTTTGAAAAGACAATCTTTCATTACATCGAAAGTTGACGGCATGCATACCATTTCATAATACATATAACTATAATTGACTTAATAATAATCTTGATGAACTCAATGACTCGAATGCAACGTCTTTTGAAATATGCCATGAATGACTCCAAATAATGTCTCTAATATGAGCTAATGCACAGCGGAAGAATTCTTTCATACCTGAGAATAAACATGCTTTAAAGTGTCAACCAAAAGGTTGGTGAGTTCATTAGTTTAACATAAATAATCATTTCATAATTTTAATAGACCACAAGATTTCATATTTCCATTTCTCGTAAACATACGTCCCATGCATAGAGACAAGAATATCATTCATATGGATTGAACAACTGGTAACCGACATTCACAATATACATATAAGAATATCCCCTTCATTCAGGGATCCTCCTTCGGACATGATATAAATTTCGAAGTACTAAAGCATCTGGTACTTTGGATGGGGCTTGTTGGGCCCGATAGATCTATCTTTAGAGTTCGCGTCAATTAGGGTGTCTGTTCCCTAATTCTTAGATTACCAGACTTAATAAACAGGGCATATTCGATTAGATAATCCATCAATAGAATGTAGTTTCATTTACTCGTGTCTATTTCATAAAACAGTTATAAAAGCAGCGCATGTATTCTCAGTCCCAAAAATATATATTGCAAAAGCATTTAAAAAGGGAGCAAATGAAACTCACGCATATAAATATTGTAGAACAGTTAACAAAGCATTTGCATGTATTCTCAGCCCAAAAAGGTAAAGAGTAAAAAGGGTAAATGAAACTCACCTAATGTATTTTGTAGTAAAAATACATATGACGACATTAGACAATCGAACTATGCAGGGTTGGCCTCGGATTCACGAATCTATATCATTTGTATATATATATATTAAAATGTATAATCGTATTCAAACAAGTTTATATTTTATAACTTGAATTATATATTATACTTATTTAGTTTGTGTATATATTTAAAATGTTTAATATCTATATATTTGATTATATTGATATATTTCTATTTATATAAGGTTAGTATTATATGAAAATATTTTAATTCATTATATATAAGTATTTATACAAATAATGTTATTATATTTGGAATGTGATATATAAATTATTAATATGATTATAATATATATGTTAAGTATATTTTATGTACAAAATATTTATTTATAACGAAAATGATAGTTTTGATAATAATGATTTACTAATTATAATAACTTTCTTAATATTGATAATACTAATATTAATAACGATATTGTTAAAATATGTTTATAATAATAATAGTAAAACTAATATTTATGAAAAATGATATTTATACCAGTATTAGCGAGAGTAATGATAACTTGTATTGTTTTATAACAACAATAATAATAATCCTAAACATATTCATACTAATAATAATAATAGTACTAGAAATGGTACAATTACTAATATTTACAAAAATAATAATAAGTTGCATTATTTTTATCACTAATCAATGTTTCTAATGTTAATTTTACTATGTTCCTAATAATGATAATAATAATAATAATAATAATAATAATAATAATAATAATAATAATAATAATAATAATAATAATAATAATAATAATAAAAATAATAATAATAATAATAATAATAATAATAATAATAATAATAATCCTAATACTTATTAATAATAATAATACTAAGTAATTATGATAACTTTAGTAAAGATAACAATTTTTAACAACAATAAAAAAAATTAGTACTAATGATAACAATAACAATAATAACAATAACAATAACAATCATAATAATAATAATAGTAATAATAATAATAATAATAATAATAATAATAATAATAATAATAATAATAATAATAATAATAATAATAATAATAATAATTATAATAATAATAATAACAAAGAAAACTACCTTTAAAGGATAAAAAAAGTTAATAAACTGCCTAGGCCGGGACTCGAACCCGCGACCTCCCGCACACACCCTAACACCTTGAACCATGGGGCTGCTGCCCGATTTTCTGTTTTAAAACCCTTTCATTTATTTATAACCCGTATTACTTGTTCATCCTATTTTTCTTCTTCTTCATACCACTGAATCAACCTACGTCCCCAAATCAATTGTGACAAAAAGTTTTAAAACTTGAATTAAAATGTGAAATAGAATTTAAAACCAATCAATTGTGATTCTTTTATTAGCTGTAAAAAAAAAGTTAGTGCAGTAGCAGAAACAAATTAAAACGCGAAGAACACAAAATAAACTCAAAATCAAACTCAAACTTTTAGAACGTTTTAGGCTATACTTATAACACGAAAAAATTTCCAAATCGTTATTAGAAACTAGTTGAATCATCAATTGTATTTGAAATGTCGAAACTAATTCAAATTTCTTCATGAACCAATCAGTTGACTTTTTGAATTAAAAGTTTGACTCGTGAATTGAAACTCGATATAATGAATTGGGAGATGAGATTTTGCAGAAAGATTAAATAAACAATTCCTAACAATACTACAATTACAGATTTTTAAATTAAATACGAAATTGAGGTTTTGATTAAATGAATTAAGAACAGGGACAGTCGGCGCAAATAAAATTTTTTTTTATTAAAATTACCAAAAAGCAGTTGATAGGGATTGTAAAATTCTAATGTTGAGGGAAACATTCTCATGAATTGTTTACCAACTGGAATTGAATGACTTAAAGAAGACAATGGTCGACGAGCATCTTACAACAGACAAGAATGAATAAATAAATAAAATTTAAAAAAATATCGAATCCATCTGTACTGGGTTTTGTTTTGTACTGAAGTTTTGATTTCAACTTGTAACTGATTCCGACATTTACAAAAATTAAACACAGTGATTATTGAGATTATCAGATTAGCTTTTATCCTCTTGATTTTATAATTTATATAATAAATATTAATGATTAATAATATATTAGTGATAATAATAATTATTATAATAATACATAATAATAATAATAATTATATTATTAATGTTAATGATAATAAAATATATTATTTTCTAATAATAATAATAATAACAATAATTTATAATAATAATAATTTTTAATGATAATAATAATAATAATATCTAATAATAATACTAATATTAATCATAATAACTAAAATTATATTCCTACTACTAATTATAATAATGATATTAACAATGATAATAATAATAATAATATAACAAATCATTTGTATCTAATATTAATAATATTGATATTAATATTATTATTAATATTTGTTTTAATAAAAATAATGAAAGTAGTAATATTAATATAACAACTATATTTTTATCTTGCAATTTAATATATTAATGTTACATGTTATAATATTTAGTAATTATATCATATATTTTATATTTTGGCACATACAGAATATTTAATATTTATAACTTCTAATATATATTACAATATCCATATGGTCAATAATCATATACAGAATTCATATATATATATAATTATTTTTTTGAATATAAATTTTTAAATTATCTTAAGTTATCTTTCATCACATAATAATTTAATTTATAATGTATAATTATTTACATATATAGTTATTTATATATACATTTTTATTTACAACAGTTGTTCGTGAATCGTCGGTAATAGTAAAGGGTAAATGCATTCATGTAATATGTTCCAATGTTTTCGAAACTAAACATTACAGCCTTTGCTTATCGTGCCGGAAACTTATAAAGATTAAGTTTAAATTTGGTCAAAAATTCCCGGGTCATCACAGTACCTACCCGTTAAAGAAATTTCGTCCCGAAATTTGAGTGAGGTCGTCATGGCTAACAATAAATATGTTTTCCTGACGAATATGAGTTGATAACTTGAGTTTTATCATCATTGAGTAATATGGATAAAAATAATTCGATTATTCGAAGAGTGCGAATGAAGCTATTCACAAAAGAATGAAATGAGAAACAAAGATTTGTTTTTAACTTTTGACGTAGTCAGGTTTGAATTTAGAAAATAAGGCGCGTCTTAACTTTTGACATTGCCTTGGTTGAATTCCGGAATTTAAGGGATTTAAAGAAAATCTTGAAGATCTATAAAATCTGAATCTTCGGGATTTATGGAAATTAAGATCTCTTTAATTAAATACAGTGATCTGCCCCGATTACTACGTCTGATATTTTCTTTATAAATTTACCTTTTCTGTTCCATTTATTTTCACCACTTCTATACTCAATTCCCAAATTCAAAAGATTTATGAAAATGCTTAATCCAGTTCTGATCTTTGTTCTTATTCTAACTATCGCCATGATCGTTCTTCTTTTCCAACTTCCACCAGAGGAGTCTGCTTTTCTACTTTGCCCTCGGGATTATAATGTTTTTAATTCTCCTGTATCTTTATGTTGCGATAAACATTGATATACACGGTTTGTAATTTGTGTGTTGTTATCGGGCTTTATATCCTCCCTTATATTCCAAAGTTCTATGCTTTTGTTTTCTCTTCCCGACTTCAAATCAAGCGAATAATAGTCCAGAATTTGTAGATATAGAGTTTCGAATGATTATAATGTTCAAAGCAGGAAGGAACGTGATAGCACGATTTGATTTTCAAATTTATCAATCATCACGGAAGATAGAACCATAAAGAATACATTTTCTTGATTTATTCAGGAGTTAAGTAGAATGAAAGAGTTAGGCATATGATGACGTTATGATCTGTGAATCATCACGTCCCATTAGAAACTCAGCATGACTTAGTGTAATATAATCACGTTGATCAAGTGTCATTATATTGTACTAACTCATGCATCAGTTCCCAACATTACTTCAATAACATTCATATTTTAAGCTCGAAAGTTTACAGATTATAGAAACTAACAGTTTCTATATGATGTAACACTGATAGCACGAAGAGATTGATGATTTCGAATAAGAATAGTTATGAAAATATCTTCAGAAATATGAAGGATATTTATAATGAAAGATACGATGATATCTTGGAAATTCTAATATCGATGGATGATGAAGAAGATTTATCCATAAAGGTTTAGATTCGGAAGCAAGGTATTCGCTAAAGATTTCATCAGAAACAGAATCATTTGGATTCTTTGAAGTCAAACTTATTCTTTGTGATTTGTCCACGGCTTCCTTCATAGTTTCGCATAATCTGCTTTTCGACACTAATTTTCTATTGAGTGTTTCCAATACAATGATACACAGGAAGCACGAAGAGATATATAATTTCAGACGAGAATATTTATGAAAATATCCTCAGAAATATCGAAGATATTGATGATGATATTTTGGAATTTCTAAGTTCAATGATTGATAGAGAAAGATTTTCCGTAAAATTTTAACATGACTTTGGAGCAAGATATTCTCTAAAGATTTCAACGGATCTAGATTTATCTGGGTTCTATGAATTTAGGGTATGTTACTTGTATTTCTCCTTGGTTTCCTTTATGGTTAGCTCAATCCGTTTTCCAGTTCCAACTTTTCTGAGCTTTTTTAACATACTATTCTTTATCATCAAACTTCCGATGATTAAGGTCGTTTACGGTTGTCTATGGTTTCTGCTGCTTCATTCAACTTTTTCAACATTCATAGTATTGATTTGTGACAGAGTGCTTTTCAAAATTTCAGAATGAGAGATCATAATTCTAAGAGATAAATGTCATACATATAACTGTTGATGTAGATATGATGTGAGTTTTCAAAGTACTGATTGCTGATTCCCGGTAATTGGTATGGCAGTTCTCGTTACAAGATACGGATTAGTATATGATAGGGTTTCAATGAATAAATATAATGATTTGTTAGAGAGATCTAAGCCAAGAAGCAACGAGGTTGCTGGTACGTCTGCTGGTAATATGGTGGAATATAAAAGAATTCTCCGATATCAAAAGGGTAATCGTATATATATCAGGATTATAGTAAGGTTACTTCGAATGAAAAGTCGAAGTTGACTTGCTGGAGCTGTGACAAAATTTGCTACATTGGAAAGGGATTACAAAGTTATTTTCGGTAATAACAATGCCAAAATAGCTAGCACCGATATGTATTGAATGTTTAATCAGATTCAGAGTATTTTTCAGGTGCATAACTATATGCATAAATCTTTTCTTCCGTAGATGAAGTGCGGTTGGTTCATCCTCTCGATTGAGGTGTTTTCAGGAATTATGACAGGTTTGAACGCAAATTGTAATCGTCGAGATACAATGAGGTTTAAGATTAGATCAAGTGGCAACCTTGAAGAATTATTTAGTTTCATATGTTATAATCAATATTTTAATTCATTTTAATTATCCAATGTCATTAGTCCACAGTCGATAGTCCACATTTAACAGTCCAATAATTCATATATAATTTAATATATAATATTCGAATTAATTAATACGTATCGTGACCCGTATACATCTCAGACTCGATCACAACTCAAAGTATATATATTATTGTAGAATCAACCTCAACCCTGTATAGAGAACTCGATCATTACTGCATATAGAGTGTCTATGGTTATTCCAAATAATATATATAAATGCGTCGATATGATATGTCAAAACCTTGTATACGTGTCCCGATATTTAAGGTGTGAAAAATAAATACAGAAATTAAATGACAATAAATAAAGTGCGTAAAGTAAATAACAGAAATTAAAGGATTATAAATAAAATTGCGAGAATATAAATTGCGATAATTAAACTGCGATAAATAAATTAAATGGTAATAAGGAATTAACAGTTAGCTAGGAACAGTTAGCTAGGATTTTGTTAACGTGGATTCTTAATAGAATTTCATGTTGTTAATTAGTCTGTTTCTAATCTTTTTTTTTTTTATTTCTTCATTATGCCACTTGTTGGATTCTGGTAAGTCAAAATCCAAATATGAAATTGAATTTGAATGAAAATGGTTATTCTGTGGTGAACGGATTCGTATATCGGTAGATGTAAATAGGATAGTAAATGACTGTTGAATCAGATTCGAAGAATGTACAGTGTAACTTATTAATGCGAAATCTAAATATTCCTTGGGTATTACCTACCCGTTAAAATATTTTCACCATTAACAGTTTGTACAATAAAAATTTTAATTACAATCTTTATGAAAACATATATACATATATATTTTCTTCAGACGTAATTATGGATTTAATGAGTCAATGTGATATTAAACTCATTTGGTTTACCATTAGAACTAGAATACATAATCTCTAAAACATTTAGAGATTACTTAATCGTCATGAAGAAAGAAGATAATCGATGTAGAACGATACGTAGAACAATGATTATACTAGAGGTACATAATGAGATGTTGAGGCATGGATTGTTGATGGTACTGGTGCTGTTACTGATGGTACTGTTGGTGCCGATGATGTTGCTGAAGCTGGTACATTTTGTACCATATTCTCCAGATTGATTACTCGAGTACGAAGTTCGTTGACTTCTCCTATTATTCCAAGATGATTGTCGATCGGAACAAGTAGATGAATAAGGTTCAAAATTGTGGATAGAATATAATCTTGTCGAGTTACTCTGGAAATAAGACTGAAAATGGTGTCTCAAACAGGTTCGCCGGTAAACGCTTCAGGTTCATTGTTAAGAGGTGAATTCGGTTGGTGGAAGGGATTGCCTTCTGCGCGTTTCCATTAATTAAGTCGACTACGAACCCATCAGATGAATTGATAATGGCTGATTGGTTGATTCATGCCGATGATGCTGTTTTCAGAGCTTAGGTGAACGTCTATGTCGGAATAGCTGTCGGAATAACTATCGGAATAGCTATCGGAATTTGAGGGACTCGAACTGGTTGCAGAATTCATCTCGTACGATCAGATGAAGGATTTTCAATAAGAAATAGATTATAGGATGTAGATTAGTACCCTGCAATACATAATTTACGTATGCATATATAATACTAAATCCCATAAGTTACGGAGGAATCTACGGAAGTTGTCAGGCAAAGTTACAGTAACAGATACGCTAAGATATGAAGTAGTAGATACGCTAAGATATGAATTTTGTCTATATACTATTCATGCAGTCAATGCAGTAAAACGTGTCTAGACTAAGAATGATAAGTAAGTGATTTTCTAAGAATGATAAGCAGGTAATTTTTGACACAAAATGATAAGCAAAACTTTTGATATGCAGACATGGTCGAAGTCCAGACTCAATAATGCATCCTAACGACTTATCAGTTAGACACACTAATGCAGACATGGTTCGCTAAGACCACCGCTCTGATACCACCTAAAATGACCCGTCCTAATTCATCCGGACGAAGTCCATATCGATTATAAAAGATTCCCAACAGTTGATTACATCGCGAGGTACTTGACCTCTATATGATACATTTACAAACATTGCATTCGTTTTTGAAAAGACAATCTTTCATTACATCGAAAGTTGACGGCATGCATACTATTTCATAATACATCTAACTATAATTGACTTAATAATAATCTTGATGAACTCAACGACTCGAATGCAACGACTTTTGAAATATGCCATGAATGACTCCAAATAATGTCTCTAATATGAGCTAATGCATAGCGGAAGAATTCCTTCATACCTGAGAATAAACATGCTTTAAAGTGTCAACCAAAAGGTTGGTGAGTTCATTAGTTTAACATAAATAATCATTTCATAATTTTAATAGACCACAAGATTTCATATTTCCATTTCTCATAAACATACGTCCCATGCATAGAGACAAAAATATCATTCATATGGATTGAACACCTGGTAACCGACATTCACAATATACATATAAGAATATCCCCATCATTCCGGGATCCTCCTTCGGACATGATATAAATTTCGAAGTACTAAAGCATCCGGTAATTTGGATGGGGCTTGTTGGGCCCGATAGATCTATCTTTAGAGTTCGCGTCAATTAGGGCGTCTGTTCCCTAATTCTTAGATTACCAGACTTAATAAACAGGGCATATTCGATTAGATAATCCATCCATAGAATGCAGTTTCATTTACTCGTGTCTATTTCGTAAAACATTTATAAAAGCAGCGCATGTATTCTCAGTCCCAAAAATATATATTGCAAAAGCATTTAAAAAGGGAGCAAATGAAACTCACGCATATAAATATTGTAGAACAGTTAACAAAGCATTTGCATGTATTCTCAGCCCAAAAAGGTAAAGAGTAAAAAGGGTAAATGAAACTCACCTAATGTATTTTGTAGTAAAAATACATATGACGACATTAGACAATTAAACTATGCAGGGTTGGCCTCGGATTCACGAACCTATATCATTTGTATATATATATATTAAAATGTATAATCGTATTCAAACAAGTTTATATATTATAACTTGAATTATATATTATACTTATTTAGTTTGTGTATATATTTAAAATGTTTAATATCTATATATTTGATTATATTGATATATTTCTATTTATATAAGGTTAGTATTATATGAAAATATTTTAATTCATTATATATAAGTATTTATACAAATAATGTTATTATATTTGGAATGTGATATATAAATTATTAATATGATTATAATATATATGTTAAGTATATTTTAGGTACAAAATATTTATTTATAACGAAAATGATAGTTTTGATAATAATGATTTACTAATTATAATAACTTTCTTAATATTGATAATACTAATATTAATAACGATATTGTTAAAATATGTTTATAATAATAATAGTAAAACTAATATTTACGAAAAATGATATTTATACCAGTATTAGCGAGAGTAATGATAACTTGTATTGTTTTATAACAACAATAATAATAATCCTAAACATATTCATAATAATAATAATAGTACTAGAAATGGTACAATTACTAATATTTACAAAAATAATAATAAGATGCATTATTTTTGTCACTAATCAATGTTTCTAATGTTAATTTTACTGTGTTCCTAATATTGATAATAATAATAATAATAATAATAATAATAATAATAATAATAATAATAATAATAATAATCCTAATACTTAATAATAATAATAATAATAATAATACTAAGTAATTATGATAACTTTAGTAAAGATAACAATTTTTAACAACAATAAAAAAAATTAGTACTAATGATAACAATAACAATAATAACAATAACAATAACAATAACAATAACAATCATAATAATAATAATAGTAATAATAATAATAATAATAATAATAATGATAATAATAATAATAAAAAAGAAAACTACCTTTAAAGGATAAAAAAAGTTAATAAACTGCATAGGCCGGGACTCGAACCCGCGACCTCCCGCACACACCCTAACACCTTGAACCATGGGGCTGCTACCCGATTTTCTGTTTTAAACCCTTTCATTTATTTATAACCCGTATTACTTGTTCATCCTATTTTTCTTCTTCTTTATACCACTGAATCAACCTACGTCCCCAAATCAATTGTGACAAAAGATTTAAAACTTGAATTAAAATGTGAAATAGAATTTAAAACCAATCAATTGTGAATCTTTTATTAGCTGTAAAAAAAAGTTAGTGCAGTAGCAGAAACAAATTAAAACGCGAAGAACACAAAATAAACTCAAAATCAAACTCAAACTTTTAGAACGTTTTAGGCTATACTTATAACACGAAAAAATTTCCAAATCGTTATTAGAAACTAGTTGAATCATCAATTGTATTTGAAGCGTCGAAACTAATTCAAATTTCTTCATGAACCAATCAGTTGACTTTTTGAATTAAATGTTTGACTCGTGAATTGAAACTCGATATAATGAATTGGGAGATGAGATTTTGCAAAAAGATTAAGTAAACAATTCCTAACAATACTACAATTACAGATTTTTAAATTAAATACGAAATTGAGGTTTTGATTAAATGAATTAAGAATAGGGACAGTCGGCGTAAATAAAAAAAATTTATTAAAATTACCAAAAAGCAGTTGATAGGGATTGTAAAATTTTAATGTTGAGGGAAACATTCTCATGAATTGTTTACCAACTAGAATTGAATGATTTAAAGAAGACAATGGTCGACGAGCATCTTACAACAGACAAGAATGAATAAATAAATAAAATTTAAAAAAAAATCGAATCCATCTGTACTGGGTTTTGTTTTGTACTGAAGTTTTGATTTCAACTTGTAACTGATTCCGACATTTTAAAAAATTAAACACAGTATTTATTGAGATTATCAGATTCGCTTTTATCCTCTTGATTTTATAATTTATATAATAAATATTAATGATTAATAATATATTAGTGATAATAATAATTATTATAATAATACATAATAATAATAATAATAATAATTATATTATTAATGTTAATGATAATAAAATATATTATTTTCTAATAATAATAATAAAAACAATAATTTATAATAATAATAATTTTAAATGATAACAATAATAATAATATCTAATAATAATACTAATATTAATCATAATAACTAAAATTATATTCCTACTACTAATTATAATAATGAAATTAACAATGATAATAATAATAATATAACAAATCATTTGTATCTAATATTAATAATATTGATATTAATGTTATTATTAATATTTGTTTTAATAAAAATAATGAAAGTAGTAATATTAATATAACAACTATATTTTTATCTTGCAATTTAATATATTAATGTTACATGTTATAATATTTAGTAATTATATCATATATTTTATATTTTGGCACATACAGAATATTTAATATTTATAACTTCTAATATTTATTACAATATCCATATGGTCAATAATCATATACAGAATTCATATATATATAATTATGTTTTTGAATATAAATTTTTAAATTATCTTAAGTTATCTTTCATCACATAATAATTTAATTTGTAATGTATAATTATTAACATATATACTTATTTATATATACATTTTTATTTACAACAGTTGTTCGTGAATCGTCGGTAATAGTAAAGGGTAAATGCATTCATGTAATCTGTTCCAATGTTTTCGAAACTTAACATTACAGCCTTTGCTTATCGTGTCGGAAACTTATAAAGATTAAGTTTAAATTTGGTCGAAAATTCCCGAGTCATCACAGCTAGATCCATTTTTCTCATTTCCAGTAGTTTTATCCAGAAAAATTGAGGTAGTAATGATGTTCATCACATCATTCGATTCATACATATAAAGCTATCTTATTGGAAGGTTTAAACTTGTAATCACTAGAACATAGTTTAGTTAATTCTAAACTTGTTCGCAAATAAAAGTTAATCCTTCTAACTTGACTTTTAAAATCAACTAAACACATGTTCTATATCTATATGATATGCTAACTTAATGATTTAAAACCTGGAAACACGATGAGCACCATAAAATCGGATATACGCCGTCGTAGTGAAACAGGGGGCTGTTTTGGTTTGGATAATTAAAAACTATGATAAACTTTGATTTAAAAGTTGTTCTTCTGGGAAAATGATTTTTCATATGAACATGAAACTATATCCAAAAATCTTGGCTAAACTCAAAGTGAAAGTATGTTTTTCAAAATGGTCATCAAGATGTCGTTCTTTCGACGGAAATGACTACCTCTTTAGTAATTGACATGTAACTTAAATTTACGACTATAAACCTATACTTTTTCTGTTTGGATTCTTAAATTAGAGTTCAATATGAAACCATAGCAATTTGATTCACTCAAAACGGATTTAAAATGAAGAAGTTATGGGAAAAACAAGATTGGATATTTTTGATCTTTTTAGCTACGGGAAATGTTTAACAAATCTATACAAATCATATCCTAGCTAACTTATATTGTATTATACATGTATTCTAATATATTATGTAATTTTGGGATACCATAGACACGTATGCAAATGTTTTGACATATCATATCGACCCATGTATATATATTATTTGGAACAACCATAGACACTCTATATGCAGTAATGTTGGAGTTAGCTATACAGGGTTGAGGTTGATTCCAAAAATATATATATATACTTTGAGTTGTGATCTAGCCTGAGACGTGTATACACTGGGTCGTGGATTGATTCAAGATAATATATATCGATTTATTTCTGTACATCTAACTGTGGACAACTAGTTGTAGGTTATTAACGAGGACAGCTGAATTAATACACTTAAATCTTTAAAACATAATAAAAATGGTTGTAATTATATTTTGATCATACTTTGATATATATGTACATATTTGTATAGGTTCGTGAATCGATCCGTGGCCAAGTCTTATTTCCGAGGAAGGAAATATCTGTGAAAGTGAGTTATATTCCCACTTTTAAAATCTAATATTTTTGGGATGAGAATACATGCAGGTTTTATAAATGATTTACAAAATAGACACAAGTACGTGAAACTACATTCTATGGTTGAATTATCGAAATCGAATATGCCCTTTTTATTAAGTCTGGTAATCTAATAATTAGGGAACAGACACCCTAATTGACGCGAATCCTAAAGATAGATCTATTGGGCCTAACAAACCCCATCCAAAGTACCGGATGCTTTAGTACTTCGAAATTTATATCATATCCGAAGGGTGTCCCGGAATGATGAGGATATTCTTATATATGCATCTTGTTAATGTCGTTTACCAGGTGTTCACCATATGAATGATTTTTATCTCTATGTATGGGATGTGTATTGAAATATGAAATCTTGTGGTCTATTGTTACGATTTGATATATATAGGTTAAACCTATAACTCACCAACATTTTTGTTGACGTTTAAAGCATGTTTATTTTCAGGTGAATACTAAGAGCTTCCGCTGTTGCATACTAAAATAAGGACAAGATTTGGAGTCTATGTTTGTATGATATTGTGTAAAAACTGCATTCAAGAAACCTATGTCGATGTAATATATTTCTATTGTAAACCATTATGTAATGGTCGTGTGTAAACAGTATATTTTAGATTATCATTATTTGATAATCTATGTAATGTTTTTAAAACCTTTATTGATAAAATAAAGGTTATGGTTATTTTAAAAATGAATGCAGTCTTTGAAAAACGTCTCATATAGAGGTCAAAACCTCGCAACGAAATCAATTAATATGGAACGTTTATAATCAATATGAACGGGACATTTCAGTAGGGTGGGCTCATAAGTCCATTAGCACTAATAAAGGTCCAAGTTCAAGTAATTCTCAAGTTAATCCAATTAAAGCACAAGTAATTAACTAATAACCATAGTTAATCAAAATGATTAATAAAACTTAATCATGAATGTAAATAATACTCTAAAAATATTATTCGTGTAATGTACGTGTGTCACAAAGACGTTTCGGGCATTTAAAGTCAAGTATGATAACAAGTAAATGTATAATCGTTGGAAAATCCAGGGTCGTTACAGAACTGGTATTCTTGGATCAAAGGTATTGTTTTCTTATTAGAATTCTTTTTGATATTTATAAAGGCCTTTTAGACAGGTTAACTTGGCCGGGTTAAAATTGGTTGGGTTGTTTCGAGACCCGTATCTTAAAGTTTCATGTTTCACGTTTTAGTTTTCAGTTTCGCTTATCAATATTCTCTTACGTACTTAAGTTATTAGTTTAGTGTTTCAGTTCCGCTTATCAATTTTCTCTTACGCTTCGGTTTTTAGTTTAGCGTTTCAATATGACGTTTCTATTTCACATTTTAGTTATTAAATTCGCGAGAAATGGTTCAGTTTGTATTTCAACTTTCTTTTTGGGATTTCAGTTTTCAGTTTCGCGTTTTGGTGTGATGAGTAGTTTATTTATTATTTTATGTCAACTTTTTTTTTATTTTGTCAGTGAATTAAAGTTTAATCATTTATTGATCAACTATGATTTTGTAGTTAAGTCAGGTTTAGAAAATCGAATTGATTTGATAAATGTGTTAGAATCTATATTTTATCAGGAGTATATGTGTTTCACATGTTTTGTAAGTCCCTAAATATGAGTGATATAGAAGAGAGCTATATACGTCTACCAAAGGTTTCTTAGTAAGTGTTTTAGCCATTATAATGTATGGATTCAAAAGTTGAAGAGATTCATATAGTAAAATGGTGACATATATTTTGTCCTATATCCAACTCGGTATATCACTTTGTGTTTATTTTCCTTGGACTAGTATGTGATTAAAGGGTCTAGGATTCATGAGCACCGTGGGTTGGGTGTGTCGTTTTGGTTTTGTGAGTCAAGTGGTCCTGGTCATGAACTTGTTGGGTTTGGGATAAAGTTACCCACTTTATGAACCTAAAGATTGTTAGTTGTTTCCAGTGCGTTGTTTTGATAATGATGAACTTCTTACGTCTGAATATCATCCGGTTACAAAAGGTATTTTCTTTTGTGTGATTTAGGTAAGTGTTGTGTTATTTGTTGTAAGTTTTTATCTTTTTGACTTTATTTTCTGATAATATTTGCGGCTTTAGGTGAGAGATCTGGTGTTCCATTTGAAGACTTTGTAAATCCTGCCGTAGATGAGCATTGTCAATTATTTTGTGACGACTTTCTTCGCATACTACCTGAAGGTTTCATAATCTTATAAGTGCTATGCTATTCCGTTAGATTGTATAGCATTTACTTTACCTCTCGCTGCGTACAACATTGTTACAAACATAGTTGTGGTAGGTCCAGTTTTTAATGTAGGAGCGGTTTCATTTGTAGATGTCAACGAAAATTTGTTGGATTTGTTTTGTTTGTACGTAGTTGCACGATTATGCTACTAATAATAATATGTTTGTGTATGTTCACATATATAAGTGTTTAGGTAGGCAACGGGTCGTATTTGTATTCATTGACTACCTTTTCCCAGTTTTATGGTTGCATTTCGTCTTTGATTGTCAACGAAAAGATTACCGCTATGTTACCACTCATAGCCATTATGTGTAAAACATTGTCCGACAATAAAAAGTCAGCCATTTTTTGGTACGAATGATGAACAAAACGAGGCCGCCGCAATGTGTGGTCCGTTTCAATAC
This sequence comes from Rutidosis leptorrhynchoides, assembly GCF_046630445.1. Taxonomy (NCBI): domain Eukaryota; kingdom Viridiplantae; phylum Streptophyta; class Magnoliopsida; order Asterales; family Asteraceae; genus Rutidosis; species Rutidosis leptorrhynchoides. Next base: position 286,707,118 of record NC_092338.1, on the reverse strand, counting down.
TAGTTTCTTAACAAGTTTAAAAGAACAGATGTAATAAAAAAGATAAAGTTACAAAAACAGTAGTTTTAGTTGAAATAAAGAAAATGGCCTCGGTGGTAATAGTCAAACCTTCTTCGTGATTCTAAAACCCGTGCATGCTGACCCATTGCGGTAAAAAAACGATATATCAGTAGCGGTTAAGAAACACACAAGTTTTTAAACTAAGTGCATCAACATATGGAAAAGCAACGAGGGGTGAGCCCAAAATGGATCGAAATATTAAGTTTAAGAGTACTTTAAAGAACTCACAATTTCAGTGTAAGTTATATGTGATATTATAACCCTAATAGTAAGCGCTCTATTAATTATACTTTTTAGGACCCAATATAAATTATGTCAATCATCCTCAATTTTGGGAGAAGTTTCATGAAGATATGGGTACGCAATTGAAGTTAAGCACGGCATATCATCCTCAAACGGACGGTCAAACCGAACGTACGAATCAAACTTTGAAGGATATGTTACGAGCGTGTATTATCGATTTCGGTGGTAGTTGGGATGAGCACTTACCTTTGGTGGAATTCTCGTACAATAATAGTTATCATACTAGTATCGGGATGCCACCTTACGAGATGCTTTATGGGCGTAGGTGTCGAACTCCAATTTGTTGGAGTGAAGTGGGGTCAAAGAGAAATCGGGAGTACCGATTTGGTTTTGGAGACGAATAACAAGATCGATACTATTCGGGACCATTTGAAAAAGGCGCAAGATAGACAAAAGTCGTATGCCGACAAGCGTAGACGAATGATCGAATTTCAAGAAGGTGATATGGTGATGCTTAAGGTTTCGCCATGGAAAGGTATTATTCGGTTTCGAAAACGGGGAAAGTTAGCTCCTCGATTTATTGGGCCGTTTAAGGTTTTAGCTCGTGTTGGTGAAGTTGCGTATCGTTTGGAATTACCCGAAGAGCTTGCGGGGATCCATGATACATTCCATGTTTCCCATCTCCGTAAGTGTCTTGCGGATGATTCTTCTTGGATGCCTTTAGACGAAATTGAGCTAAACAATAAGTTAGAGTATATTGAGGAGCCGATTGCTATACTCAATGAGAAGGTCAAAAGGTTGAGAAATAAAGAAGTGAGAACGTTTAAAGTTCAATGGTGAAATGTCCCGTTCTTATTGATTAAAAACGTTTCATATTAATTGATTTCGTTGCGAGGTTTTGACCTCTATATGAGACGTTTTTCAAAGACTGCATTCATTTTAAAACAAACCATAACCTTTATTTCATCAATAAAGGTTTAAAAAGCTTTACGTAGATTATCAAATAATGATAATCTAAAATATCCTGTTTACACACGACCATTACATAATGATTTACAATACAAATATGTTACAACGAAATAAGTTTCTTGAATGCAGTTTTTACACAATATCATACAAGCATGGACTCCAAATCTCTTCCTTATTTAAGTATGCGACAGCGGAAGCTCTTAATAATCACCTGAGAATAAATATGCTTAAAACGTCAACAAAAATGTTGGTGAGTTATAGGTTTAACCTATATATATCAAATCATAATAATAGACCACAAGATTTCATATTTCAATACACATCCCATACATAGAGATAAAAATCATTCATATGGTGAACATCTGGTAACCGACATTAACAAGATGCATATATAAGAATATCCCCATCATTCCGGGACACCCTTCGGATATGATATAAATTTCGAAGTACTAAAGCATCCGGTACTTTGGATGGGGTTTGTTAGGCCCAATAGATCTATCTTTAGGATTCGCGTCAATTAGGGTGTCTGTTCCCTAATTCTTAGATTACCAGCCTTAATAAAAAGGGGCATATTCGATTTCGATAATTCAACCATAGAATGTAGTTTCACGTACTTGTGTCTATTTTGTAAATCATTTATAAAACCTGCATGTATTCTCATCCCAAAAATATTAGATTTTAAAAGTGGGACTATAACTCACTTTCACAGATTTTTACTTCGTCGGGAAGTAAGACTTGGCCACTGGTTGATTCACGAACCTATAACAATATATACATATATATCAAAGTATGTTCAAAATATATTTACAACACTTTTAATATATTTTGATGTTTTAAGTTTATTAAGTCAGCTGTCCTCGTTAGTAACCTACAACTAGTTGTCCACAGTTAGATGTACAGAAATAAATCGATAAATATTATCTTGAATCAATCCACGACCCAGTGTATACGTATCTCAGTATTGATCACAACTCAAACTATATATATTTTGGAATCAACCTCAACCCTGTATAGCTAACTCCAACATTCACATATAGAGTGTCTATGGTTGTTCCGAAATATATATAGATGTGTCGACATGATAGGTTGAAACATTGTATACGTGTCTATGGTATCTCAAGATTACATAATATACAATACAAGTTGATTAAGTTATGGTTGGAATAGATTTGTTACCAATTTTCACGTAGCTAAAATGAGAAAAATTATCCAATCTTGTTTTACCCATAACTTATTCATTTTAAATCCGTTTTGAGTGAATCAAATTGCTATGGTTTCATATTGAACTCTATTTTATGAATCTAAACAGAAAAAGTATAGGTTTATAGTCGGAAAAATAAGTTACAAGTTTTTTTTGTAAAGGTAGTCATTTCAGTCGAAAGAACGACGTCTAGATGACCATTTTAGAAAACATACTTCCACTTTGAGTTTAACCATAATTTTTGGATATAGTTTCATGTTCATAATAACAATCATTTTCTCAGAATAACAACTTTTAAATCAAAGTTTATCATCGTTTTTAATTAACTAACCCAAAACAGCCCGCGGTGTTACTACGACGGCGTAAATCCGGTTTTACGGTGTTTTTCGTGTTTCCAGGTTTTAAATCATTAAGTTAGCATATCATATAGATATAGAACATGTGTTTAGTTGATTTTAAAAGTCAAGTTAGAAGGATTAACTTTTGTTTGCGAACAAGTTTAGAATTAACTAAACTATGTTCTAGTGATTACAAGTTTAAACCTTCAAATAAGATAGCTTTATATGTATGAATCGAATGATGTTATGAACATCATTACTACCTTAAGTTCCTTGGATAAACCTACTGGAAAAGAGAAAAATGGATCTAGCTTCAACGGATCCTTGGATGGCTCGAAGTTCTTGAAGCAGAATCATGACACGAAAACAAGTTCAAGTAAGATCATCACTTGAAATAAGATTGTTATAGTTATAGAAATTGAACCAAAGTTTGAATATGATTATTACTTTGTATTAGAATGATAACCTACTGTAAGAAACAAAGATTTCTTGAGGTTGGATGATCACCTTACAAGATTGGAAGTGAGCTAGCAAACTTGAAAGTATTCTTGATTTTATGTAACTAGAACTTGTAGAATATATGAAGAACACTTAGAACTTGAAGATAGAACTTGAGAGAGATCAATTAGATGAAGAAAATTGAAGAATGAAAGTGTTTGTAGGTGTTTTTGGTCGTTGGTGTATGGATTAGATATAAAGGATATGTAATTTTGTTTTCATGTAAATAAGTCATGAATGATTACTCATATTTTTGTAATTTTATGAGATATTTCATGCTAGTTGCCAAATGATGGTTCCCAAATGTGTTAGGTGACTCACATGGGCTGCTAAGAGCTGATCATTGGAGTGTATATACCAATAGTACATACATCTAAAAGCTGTGTATTGTACGAGTACGAATACGGGTGCATACGAGTAGAATTGTTGATGAAACTGAACGAGGATGTAATTGTAAGCATTTTTGTTAAGTAGAAGTATTTTGATAAGTGTATTGAAGTCTTTCAAAAGTTTATAAATACATATTAAAACACTACATGTATATACATTTTAACTGAGTCGTTAAGTCATCGTTAGTCGTTACATGTAAGTGTTGTTTTGAAACCTTTAGGTTAACGATCTTGTTAAATTTTGTTAACCCAATGTTTATAATATCAAATAAGATTTTAAATTATTATATTATCATGATATTATCATCTATGAATATCTCTTAATATGATATATATACATTAAATGTCTTTACAACGATAATCGTTACATATATGTCTCGTTTAAAAATCATTAAGTTAGTAGTCTTGTTTTTACATATGTAGTTCATTGTTAATATACTTAATGATATGTTTACTTATCAAAGTATCATGTTAACTATATATATATCCATATATATGTCATCATATAGTTTTTACAAGTTTTAACGTTCGTGAATCACCGGTCAACTTGGGTGGTCAATTGTCTATATGAAACATATTTCAATTAATCAAGTCTTAACAAGTTTGATTGCTTAACATGTTGGAAACATTTAATCATGTAAATATCAATCTCAATTAATATATATAAACATGGAAAAGTTCGGGTCACTACAGTACCTACCCGTTAAATAAATTTCGTCCCGAAATTTTAAGCTGTTGAAGGTGTTGACGAATCTTCTGGAAATAGATGCGGGTATTTCTTCTTCATCTGATCTTCACGCTCCCAGGTGAACTCGGGTCCTCTACGAGCATTCCATCGAACCTTAACAATTGGTATCTTGTTTTGCTTAAGTCTTTTAACCTCACGATCCATTATTTCGACGGGTTCTTCGATGAATTGAAGTTTTTCGTTGATTTGGATTTCATCTAACGGAATAGTGAGATCTTCTTTAGCAAAACATTTCTTCAAATTCGAGACGTGGAAAGTGTTATGTACAGCCGCAAGTTGTTGAGGTAACTTAAGTCGGTAAGCTACTGGTCCGACACGATCAATAATCTTGAATGGTCCAATATACCTTGGATTTAATTTCCCTCATTTACCAAATCGAACAACGCCTTTCCAAGGTGCTACTTTAAGCATGACCATCTCTCCAATTTCAAATTCTATATCTTTTCTTTTAATGTCAGCGTAGCTCTTTTGTCGACTTTGGGCGGTTTTCAACCGTTGTTGAATTTGGATGATCTTCTCGGTAGTTTCTTGTATAATCTCCGGACCTGTAATTTGTCTATCCCCCACTTCACTCCAACAAATCGGAGACCTGCACTTTCTACCATAAAGTGCTTCAAACGGCGCCATCTCAATGCTTGAATGGTAGCTGTTGTTGTAGGAAAATTCTGCTAACGGTAGATGTCGATCCCAACTGTTTCTGAAATCAATAACACATGCTCGTAGCATGTCTTCAAGCGTTTGTATAGTCCTTTCGCTCTGCCCATCAGTTTGTGGATGATAGGCAGTACTCATGTCTAGACGAGTTCCTAATGCTTGCTGTAATGTCTGCCAGAATCTTGAAATAAATCTGCCATCCCTATCAGAGATAATAGAGATTGGTATTCCATGTCTGGAGATGACTTCCTTCAAATACAGTCGTGCTAACTTCTCCATATTGTCATCTTCTCTTATTGGCAGGAAATGTGCTGATTTGGTGAGACGATCAACTATTACCCAAATAGTATCAAAACCACTTGCAGTCCTTGGCAATTTAGTGATGAAATCCATGGAAATGTTTTCCCATTTCCATTCCGGGATTTCGGGTTGTTGAAGTAGACCTGATGGTTTCTGATGCTCAGCTTTGACCTTAGAACAAGTCAAACATTCTCCTACGTATTTAGCAACATCGGCTTTCATACCCGGCCACCAAAAATATTTCTTGAGATCCTTGTACATCTTCCCCGTTCCAGGATGTATTGAGTATCTGGTTTTATGAGCTTCTCTAAGTACCATTTCTCTCATATCTCCAAATTTTGGTACCCAAATCCTTTCAGCCCTATACCGGGTTCCGTCTTCCCGAATATTAAGATGCTTCTCCGATCCTTTGGGTATTTCATCCTTTAAATTTCCCTCTTTTAAAACTCCTTGTTGCGCCTCCTTTATTTGAGTAGTAAGGTTATTATGAATCATTATATTCATAGATTTTACTCGAATGGGTTCTCTGTCCTTCCTGCTCAAGGCATCGGCTACCACATTTGCCTTCCCCGGGTGGTAACGAATCTCAAAGTCGTAATCATTCAATAATTCAATCCACCTACGCTGCCTCATATTCAGTTGTTTCTGATTAAATATGTGTTGAAGACTTTTGTGGTCGGTATATATAATACTTTTGACCCCATATAAGTAGTGCCTCCAAGTCTTTAATGCAAAAACAACCGCGCCTAATTCCAAATCATGCGTCGTATAATTTTGTTCGTGAATCTTCAATTGTCTAGACGCATAAGCAATCACCTTCGTTCGTTGCATTAATACACAACCAAGACCTTGCTTTGATGCGTCACAATAAATCACAAAATCATCATTCCCTTCAGGCAATGACAATATAGGTGCCGTAGTTAGCTTTTTCTTCAATAACTGAAACGCTTTCTCTTGTTCATCATTCCATTCAAATTTCTTCCCTTTATGCGTTAATGTAGTCAAGGGTTTTGCTATTCTGGAAAAGTCTTGGATGAACCTTCTGTAGTAACCAGCTAGTCCTAAAAACTGGCGTATGTGTTTCGAAGTTTTCGGGGTTTCCCACTTTTTAACAGTTTCTATCTTTGCCGGATCCACCTTAATACCTTCTTTGTTCACTATGTGACCGAGGAATTGAACTTCTTTCAACCAAAATGCACACTTTGAAAACTTAGCGTATAATTCTTCCTTCCTCAATACTTCTAACACCTTTCTCAAATGTTCACCGTGTTCTTGGTCATTCTTTGAGTAAATAAGTATGTCATCAATGAAAACAATGAAAAACTTGTCAAGGTATGGTCCACACACTCGGTTCATAAGGTCCATGAACACAGCTGGTGCATTAGTTAAACCAAACGGCATGACCATAAACTCGTAATGACCGTAACGTGTTCTGAAAGCAGTCTTTGGAATATCATCTTCTTTCACCCGCATTTGATGATACCCGGAACGTAAATCAATCTTTGAATAAACAGACGAGCCTTGTAGTTGATCAAATAAGTCGTCGATTCTCGGTAGTGGGTAGCGGTTCTTGATGGTAAGTTTGTTCAACTCTCGGTAGTCGATACACAACCTGAATGTACCATCTTTCTTCTTGACAAACAAAACAGGAGCTCCCCACGGTGATGTGCTTGGTCGAATGAAACCACGCTCTAAAAGTTCTTATAATTGGCTTTGCAGTTCTTTCATCTCGCTGGGTGCGAGTCTGTAAGGAGCACGAGCTATTGGTGCAGCTCCTGGTACAAGATATATTTGAAATTCAACGGATCGATGTGGGGGTAATCATGGTAATTCTTTCGGAAATACATCGGGAAATTCTTTTGGAATGGGAACATCATTGATGCTCTTTTCTTCAATTTGTACTTTCTCGACATGTGCTAGAACAGCATAGCAACCTTTTCTTATTAGTTTTTGTGCCTTCAAATTACTAATAAGATGTAGCTTCGTGTTGCCCTTTTCTCCGTACACCATTAAGGGTTTTCCTTTTTCTCGTATAATGCGAATTGCATTTTTGTAACAAACGATCTCTGCTTTCACTTCTTTCAACCAGTCCATACCGATTATCACATCAAAACTCCCTAACTCTACTGGTATCAAATCAATCTTAAATGTTTCGCTAACCAGTTTAATTTCTCGATTCCGACATATATTATCTGCTGAAATTAATTTACCATTTGCTAATTCGAGTAAAAATTTACTATCCAAAGGCGTCAATGGACAACTTAATTTAGCACAAAAATCTCTACTCATATAGCTTCTATCCGCACCCGAATCAAATAAAACGTAAGCAGATTTATTGTCAATAAGAAACGTACCCGTAACAAGCTCCGGGTCTTCCTGTGCCTCTGCCGCATTAATATTGAAAACTCTTCCGCGGCCTTGTCCATTCGTGTTCTCCTGGTTCGGGCAATTTCTAATAATGTGGCCCGGTTTTCCACATTTATAACAAACTACATTGGCATAACTTGCTCCGACACTACTTGCTCCGCCATTACTCGTTCCGACACCATTTGTTCCTTTCGTTCTATTAACCCCTGGTCCGTAGACCTCACACTTCGCCGCGCTATGACCATTTCTTTTACACTTGTTGCAAAATTTGGTGCAGAACCCCGAGTGATACTTTTCACACCTTTGGCATAGCTGCTTCTGATTGTTGTTGTTGTTGCGATTATTATTGTTGTTGGGATGATTGTAGTAGTTGCTGCTGCTGTTGTTGTTGTTGTTGTTGGGCCGTTTGTTGTAGTTGCGATTGATGTTGCGATTGTTGGGATAATTGCTGCGATTATTGTTGTAATTGTTGTTGTTGTTGTATTAGTGATTCTTATCACCGTTTTCCTCCCACTTTCTTTTGACTTGCTTCACATTGGCCTTTTCAGCAGTCTGTTCTTTAATTCTTTCTTCAATCTGGTTCACTAGTTTGTGAGCCATTCTACATGCCTGTTGTATGGAGGCGGGCTCGTGTGAACTTATATCTTCTTGGATTCTTTCCGGTAATCCTTTCACAAACGCGTCGATCTTCTCTTCCTCATCTTCGAATGCTCCCGGACACAATAGGCACAATTCTGTGAATCGTCTTTCGTACGTGGTAATATCAAATTCTTGGGTTCGTAACCCTCTAAGTTCTGTCTTGAGCTTATTGACCTCGGTTCTGGGACGGTACTTCTCGTTCATCAAGTGCTTGAATGCTGACCACGGTAGTGCGTACGCATCGTCTTGTCCCACTTGCTCTAGATAGGTATTCCACCATGTTAACGCAGAACCTGTGAAGGTATGCGTAGCGTACTTCACTTTGTCCTCTTCAGTACACTTACTTATGGCAAACACCGATTCGACCTTCTCGGTCCACCGTTTCAATCCGATCGGTCCTTCAGTTCCATCAAATTCCAAAGGTTTGCAGGCAGTGAATTCTTTGTAGGTGCATCCTACACGATTTCCTGTACTGCTAGATCCAAGGTTATTGTTGGTATGTAGCGCAGCCTGTACTGCGGCTATGTTTGAAGCTAGAAAAGTACGGAATTCCTCTTCATTCATATTCACGGTGTGTCGAGTAGTCGGTGCCATTTCCTTCAAAATAGTCAAATGGAACAAGTTAATCATACAGAATATTAAGAGTAGTTAATAGTATTTCGTAGCATAATATGAACTCATTTATAAAAGCTTTTTCTTCATATTAGCGTTTTATAAGTTTAAATTCGGGTAGTACCTACCCGTTAAGTTCATACTTAGTAGCTAATATACAATTCAACTACTACAATACTATATGAAAAACTGATTATAATAATATTTCGCGTTCAAACTTTTACACAATATTTTACAAACTTACAATACCGCTTATTTTACATATAGCATGAAATATAGCACACAATAAATTTGATACAAGATGGTTGTGAAGATAATTCTAGCTAGTACACAAGTTGTTCAGCAAAGGCAATAAAGACACGTAATTCATACTTCCAGAAACAAGTCATGCATTCTGGTTTTACTAGGATTACTTCCCATCCTTGGTCTTGTGGAACATAACCGTTATGGCTGTTGATAAGACAGCGTGTTGTAACGTCGTCAAAGGGACGAGGGTTACGTAATGTCCAACAGTCCCGTAACAATCTAAAAACCTCATTTCTTACCCCAATTACTGACTCCGTCACTTGTGGGAACGTTTTGTTTAATAGTTGTAGCCCGATGTTCTTGTTCTCACTTTGGTGAGAAGCGAACATTACTAATCCGTAAGCATAACATGCTTCTTTATGTTGTATTTTAGCCGCTTTTTCTAAATCACGAAGTCCAATATTCGGATATATTGAGTCAAAATAATTTCTTAACCCATTGCGTAAAATAGCATTTGGGTTCCCCGCAATATATGCGTCAAAGTAAACACATCGTAACTTATGGATTTCCCAATGTGATATCCCCCATCTTTCGAACGAAAGCCTTTTATAAACCAAGGCATTCTTGAAACGTTCTTCGAATGTCTTACAAACTGATCTCGCCTTAAATAGTTGTGCCGAAGAATTCTGACCGACTCTAGACAAGATTTCATCAATCATGTCTCCGGGTAGGTCTCTTAAAATATTGGGTTGTCTATCCATTTTGTGTTTTTATACTGTAAAATAGACAAGAGTTAGATTCATAAAAAAAATACTTATTAATACAAGCAATTTTTACATATATCATAAAGCATAAGCACACTATATTACATATATTACACCACACGAATACAACTATCTTATTCCGACTCGCTTGTTTCTTCTTCTTCGGTTTTGGTTCGTTTTTCCAAGTTTCTAGGGATATATGATGTTCCCCTAATACGAGCCATAATTTTCCACATTGGTTTAGAAAAACCTGGTGGTTTAGAGATTCCCGGGTCATTGTTACAACTTAAGGACTTCGGGGGTTGACGATACATATAAAGTTCATCGGGGTTGGAATTAGATTTCTCTATTTTTATGCCCTTTCCCTTATTATTTTCTTTTGCCTTTTTTAAATTCAGTTGGGGTAATTTCTATAACATCATCGGAATTCTCGTCGGAATCCGATTCATCGGAGAATTGGTAACCCTCCCAATATTTTGCTTCCTTGGCGGAAACACCATTGACCATAATTAACCTTGGTCGGTTGGTTGAGGATTTTCTTTTACTTAACCGTTTTATTATTTCCCCCACCGGTTCTATTTCTTCATCTGGTTCCGATTCTTCTTCCGGTTCCGATTATTCTTCCGGTTCCGACTCTTCTTCCGGTTCCTCTTCGGGAACTTGTGAATCAGTCCACGAATCATTCCAATTTACATTTGACTCTTCATTATTATTAGGTGAGTCAATGGGACTTGTTCTAGAGGTAGACATCTATCACATAATATCAAACGCGTTAAGAGATTAATATATCACATAATGGGTACGCAATTGAAGTTAAGCACGGCATATCATCCTCAAACGGACGGTCAAACCGAACGTACGAATCAAACTTTGGAGGATATGTTACGAGCGTGTATTATCGATTTCGGTGGTAGTTGGGATGAGCACTTACCTTTGGTGGAATTCTCGTACAATAATAGTTATCATACTAGTATCGGGATGCCACCTTACAAGATGCTTTATGGGCGTAGGTGTCGAACTCCAATTTGTTGGAGTGAAGTGGGGTCAAAGAGAAATCGGGAGTACCGATTTGGTTTTGGAGACGAATAACAAGATCGATACTATTCGGGACCATTTGAAAAAGGCGCAAGATAGACAAAAGTCGTATGCCGACAAGCGTAGTCGAATGATCGAATTTCAAGAAGGTGATATGGTGATGCTTAAGGTTTCGCCATGGAAAGGTATTATTCGGTTTCGAAAACGGGGAAAGTTAGCTCCTCGATTTATTGGGCCGTTTAAGGTTTTAGCTCGTGTTGGTGAAGTTGCGTATCGTTTGGAATTACCCGAAGAGCTTGCGGGGATCCATGATACATTCCATGTTTCCCATCTCCGTAAGTGTCTTGCGGATGATTCTTCTTGGATGCCTTTAGACGAAATTGAGCTAAACAATAAGTTAGAGTATATTGAGGAGCCGATTGCTATACTCAGTGAGAAGGTCAAAAGGTTGAGAAATAAAGAAGTGAGAACTTTTAAAGTTCAATGGTGAAATGTCCCGTTCTTATTGATTAAAAACGTTCCATATTAATTGATTTCATTGCGAGGTTTTGATCTCTATATGAGACGTTTTTCAAAGACTGCATTCATTTTAAAACAAACCATAACCTTTATTTCATCAATAAAGGTTTAAAAAGCTTTACGTAGATTATCAAATAATGATAATCTAAAATATCTTGTTTACACACGACCATTACATAATGATTTACAATACAAATATGTTACAACAAAATAAGTTTCTTGAATGCAGTTTTTACACAATATCATACAAGCATGGACTCCAAATCTCGTCCTTATTTAAGTATGCGACAGCGGAAGCTCTTAATAATCACCTGAGAATAAACATGCTTAAAACGTCAACAAAAATGTTGGTGAGTTATAGGTTTAACCTATATATATCAAATCATAATAATAGACCACAAGATTTCATATTTCAATACACATCCCATACATAGAGATAAAAATCATTCATATGGTGAACACCTGGTAACCGACATTAACAAGATGCATATATAAGAATATCCCCATCATTCCGGGACACCCTTCGGATATGATATAAATTTCGAAGTACTAAAGCATCCGGTACTTTGGATGGGGTTTGTTAGGCCCAATAGATCTATCTTTAGGATTCGCGTCAATTAGGGTGTCTGTTCCCTAATTCTTAGATTACTAGCCTTAATAAAAAGGGGCATATTCGATTTCGATAATTCAACCATAGAATGTAGTTTCACGTACTTGTGTCTATTTTGTAAATCATTTATAAAACCTGCATGTATTCTCATCCCAAAAATATTAGATTTTAAAAGTGGGACTATAACTCACTTTCACAGATTTTTACTTCGTCGGGAAGTAAGACTTGGCCACTGGTTGATTCACGAACCTATAACAATATATACATATATATCAAAGTATGTTCAAAATATATTTACAACACTTTTAATATATTTTGATGTTTTAAGTTTATTAAGTCAGCTGTCCTCGTTAGTAACCTACAACTAGTTGTCCACAGTTAGATGTACAGAAATAAATCGATAAATATTATCTTGAATCAATCCACGACCCAGTGTATACGTATCTCAGTATTGATCACAACTCAAACTATATATATTTTGGAATCAACCTCAACCCTGTATAGCTAACTCCAACATTCACATATAGAGTGTCTATGGTTGTTCTGAAATATATATAGATGTGTCGACATGATAGGTCGAAACATTGTATACGTGTATATGGTATCTCAAGATTACATAATATACAATACAAGTTGATTAAGTTATGGTTGGAATAGATTTGTTACCAATTTTCACGTAGCTAAAATGAGAAAAATTATCCAATCTTGCTTTACCCATAACTTATTCATTTTAAATCCGTTTTGAGTGAATCAAATTGCTATGGTTTCATATTGAACTCTATTTTATGAATCTAAACAGAAAAAGTATAGGTTTATAGTCGGAAAAATAAGTTACAAGTCATTTTTGTAAAGGTAGTCATTTCAGTCGAAAGAACGACGTCTAGATGACCATTTTAGAAAACATACTTCCACTTTGAGTTTAACCATAATTTTTGGATATAGTTTCATGTTCATAATAACAATAATTTTCTCAGAATAACAACTTTTAAATCAAAGTTTATCATCATTTTTAATTAACTAACCCAAAACAGCCCGCGGTGTTACTACGAAGGCGTAAATCCGGTTTTACGGTGTTTTTCGTGTTTCCAGGTTTTAAATCATTAAGTTAGCATATCATATAGATATATAACATGTGTTTATTTGATTTTAAAAGTCAAGTTAGAAGGATTAACTTTTGTTTGCGAACAAGTTTAGAATTAACTAAACTATGTTCTAGTGATTACAAGTTTAAACCTTCAAATAAGATAGCTTTATATGTATGAATCGAATGATGTTATGAACATCATTACTACCTTAAGTTCCTTGGATAAACCTACTGGAAAAGAGAAAAATGGATCTAGCTTCAACGGATCCTTGGATGGCTCGAAGTTCTTGAAGCAGAATCATGACACGAAAACAAGTTCAAGTAAGATCATCACTTGAAATAAGATTGTTATAGTTATAGAAATTGAACCAAAGTTTGAATATGATTATTACCTTGTATTAGAATGATAACCTACTGTAAGAAACAAAGATTTCTTGAGGTTGGATGATCACCTTACAAGATTGGAAGTGAGCTAGCAAACTTGAAAGTATTCTTGATTTTATGTAACTAGAACTTGTAGAATATATGAAGAACACTTAGAACTTGAAGATAGAACTTGAGAGAGATCAATTAGATGAAGAAAATTGAAGAATGAAAGTGTTTGTAGGTGTTTTTGGTCGTTGGTGTATGGATTAGATATAAAGGATATGTAATTTTGTTTTCATGTAAATAAGTCATGAATGATTACTCATATTTTTGTAATTTTATGAGATATTTCATGTTAGTTGCCAAATGATGGTTCTCACATGTGTTAGGTGACTCACATGGGCTGCTAAGAGCTGATCATTGGAGTGTATATACCAATAGTACATACATCTAAAAGCTGTGTATTGTACGAGTACGAATACGGGTGCATACGAGTAGAATTGTTGATGAAACTGAACGAGGATGTAATTGTAAGCATTTTTGTTAAGTAGAAATATTTTGATAAGTGTATTGAAGTCTTTCAAAAGTGTATAAATACATATTAAAACACTACATGTATATATATTTTAACTGAGTCGTTAAGTCATCGTTAGTCGTTACATGTAAGTGTTGTTTTGAAACCTTTAGGTTAACGATCTTGTTAAATGTTGTTAACCCAATATTTATAATATCAAATAAGATTTTAAATTATTATATTATCATGATATTATCATCTATGAATATCTCTTAATATGATATATATACATTAAATGTCTTTACAACGATAATCGTTACATATATGTCTCGTTTAAAAATCATTAAGTTAGTAGTCTTGTTTTTACATATGTAGTTCATTGTTAATATACTTAATGATATGTTTACTTATCAAAGTATCATGTTAACTATATATATATCCATATATATGTCATCATATAGTTTTTACAAGTTTTAACGTTCGTGAATCACCGGTCAACTTGGGTGGTCAATTGTCTATATGAAACATATTTCAATTAATCAAGTCTTAACAAGTTTGATTGCTTAACATGTTGGAAACATTTAATCATGTAAATATCAATCTCAATTAATATATATAAACATGGAAAAGTTCGGGTCACTACAAATGGCGTCGTAGTAAAGGTTCCGAATTTACTTAGGTGCCCGAAGAATTCGTGTTGGTTTACCTACCCTCTTGTCATGCGGCTTTGATCGCGAGGGCGCGCTCCGATTCAAGTGGGGGAGAGTTGTAACATCCCGTTTTCCTCGAATATGACTTAAGGTGCGTAATTAACCTCGGGTACGTTTATTATAGCATCTATGATCGTTTATTTTAGTTTAATGTGTGAAAATAATGGAAAATGGTTTGATCAGGTCTTATGTCGCGTCTGAATGGGTTTCATCGCGTCCTGGTGCGTCGCGATACGCGACAAAGTAAGCTGAAACACGACAGATTCAGAAACCCAGTTCTGTCAAGGTTATCACGTTCTGTTGTGGTTTGTCGCGTTTGGGCGTCGCGTTACGCGACAGGTTGTCGCGAAACGCGACAGATGTCACTGTTTGACAAATTTGACCCAATTTAAATGGCATCTTTGGGGGTGTTTAAGTCTTTTCACTTGTGGACGGTTTTAGATCTAGAAATCTGATAAATGAGTTATCCTATCTCATTTAACACATCTTCACCTACACCACATTCAATTTAGATAGAGAGAGAGAGTTAGGGTTTAGTGAGAGAAAGCTCACTCGTAGAAGAAGGAGACCAAATCTCACCCGAATTCAAGTTTTAAAGTTGCTCCCTACGTCTCTAGCTACGTTGTGATTGTATTGGTAAGTCTTAACTCTATGTTTTGAGTTTTATTTTGTTTAAGCTAAGGTTTGGTTCATGTGGGGTTTATATGATCCATTTGAGGGATAAATGGGTGGATCTTGGGTTAGATTGTTGAAAGGAAACCCTAATTATCATAATCTAGGGTTTTGGTCTAATATAATGAGGTTTGTAAGTGTCAAAGGTGTTGTAAGCATTAAAACACTTGTTCAAAGTTGAAAGAGATGTTAAATGGGTCATGTTTGACCAAAATTATGTGTTTAAGTGTTAGATGGGTCACATGAGTCAAAGTTAACCTAATTTGGGTAAAATGGGTGAGAAATACCCTAGGTTGTGCTAGTTGAAGAGTAATGGACTTTAATTCACTAGATTTAGTGATTATAATGAGTCTTGACCAATTTTGGGTGGTTGGTGTAGATGAGTCATTTAATGCTCGGGCCACTAAATGCTCGGGTGTTAGAAGTTGACATTTAATTCAACTTGATGGTGTGTTAATTATATGCATAATGTAATAGGTGCTTTACTTTGAAGTTTGCGAGCTTACTTCCTAATTCACCGAAGACGATAAGGTGAGTGGAATAATTATATATGCATGTATATAATTTATTTACTTGTGAGGTATGAGTTAAAGTTCGTTGTTGACGATACCATACCCTAGAGTATATTGTTGTTGATGAGGGTTTAAAGTTCGTTGTTGACGATACCTCATACGAATGGAATTAAAGTTCGATGTTGACGATGCCATACGATTATTTAGTGACATTGATGAGGGTTTAAAGTTCGTTGTTGACGATACCTCATATGTGGGTTTAAAGTTCGGTGTTGACGATACCACATTAATGTAGGCGAATGGGATTTAAGTTCGATGTTGACGATACCATTCGTTGGGCTAGCCTTGGGATCTTGAGTACTATGGATGTTGTGAACATCATCGTTATACTTATGTTTTAGCATATTGTATTGTTGTGTTATATGCTATTATTATACTAGCCTTGTAATCGTGGTACTTAGCGTTATACTTGTGAAAGGTATGTTAATTATGTAACTAGTATGTATGCGGATTTGGTGAGTGTTTGCAAGTAAGTAGGTTATATATATGTATTTATAATTGTTGCACTCACTAAGCCTTGCTTACCCTCTCGTTGTTTACCATTTTATAGGTTCCGGCTTGGACAAGGGTAAGGGCATACGGTTGGATTAGTGGTCTCCCGTTTATGTTGACGGGGGGTGCTTTTGGGATAGCTTTTGAAGTTGGCCTGCCGTTTTGGGTAGTTTAGCCCCAAACCATGCTCGAGTGTCGTTTGGATTATAAACTATCGTTGTAGTGGGTCAAACTTGTATTGAACTTAATTAATGGCTTTTGTGCCTTTTGTAAACATTTAAATTGATGTACGTTTAAATGGAATTGTGGAATGGTTTACATATTTAATTGGCGCGTAAATGTGTATTATAAAAAAAAAATTATCGTATGAAATTACGGGTTGGGTTGTTACACGATATCTTCTCCACAATCAAGACCGAGGCCGAACAACACATCTCATACGATATGTTCTCTACTATCACGTTTGTTGAAGAAAAAGGTTACATGTTCACATGTGTACGATATATTGAACATGATGATAGAATAAGTTCACCTGTGCAAAAAATTAGTGTTCAGATGTTCACATCGATGAAAGAATAAGTTCATATGTGATCATAATGTATTCACTTGTAATTCATTAAATTTAGTAAGAACCATGATTCAAATTTGAATCACTTAAACATAAATTGAAACTTGAAACTAACAGTATACTAAAAGCAAAGTCAAGAAGGTGATGCAAACCATAAGTATTCACAAGTTCACATGTAAAAAATCTCACATTTTATCATCTATATCAGTATATGTATATGTAGTTTTAAATATCATGTTTAGATGAAGAGTCAACAGAGTTTCAACATAAGTGGAAGATAATAATTAAGATAATCTATTCATCACCGATTGATCGATATCAACGAATTGAAATAAGATCATTTTTGAAATTATTCAGATCAAAACTATGGACGAAAAAGAAATCTGTTATAGTAAAAGGATGTGTAGAATATAGACATTCCAAATCAGAAACGGTTCTAAAAATTATCGTTTTTACTTTTATGCCCTTTTTAATTAAATAAAATTATGTTAAAATTGAGAATAAATTAGTGGCTCATATTGGTTCTCGCAGTTCTCGCCTTTTTTGTGGTTCTCGTTTGAACCTGCCCATATATGTATGTATGTATGTATGTATATATATATATATATATATATATATATATATATATATATATATATATATATATATATATATATATATATATATATTATGGTTGTAAATGAGCCAAGCTACTCGTGAGCTACTCGAGCTCGACTCGTTAAAAACTCGATTCGAGTCGAACCTAAACAAGCTCGAGCTCGAGCTTGAACATTAACTAAAGCTCGTTTAATAAACGAGCTCGAGCTCGAGCTTTATATATCGAGCTCGTTTAAGCTCGCGAGCCTAAACGAGCTTTATAGAAATATAATATTTTTTTCATATTTGTATTCTTACATATAAATTAAAAGAGATGTATATATGTATATTAGCCTATTCATTCATACTTGTATTATTACTTTATAAATAAAAGAAGATGTACAGATATTCACGCATGCAAGTCCGTATAACTATAACTATGTCCATTCGTTTCCAACTACGTTCACTCAGTTCCCATTCCCTAGATATCTTTTCAAGAAGTTTGAAATTTTTTAAAGAAACTTAGTCCCACATCGCTGAGAAATACAACTTCTTCCATATTCCTTCTCAATATTAGGTCTTATTCTTTTTTGGGCTGAAGGCAAAAATCCAAATAAATAACAGTATAAATATTTTAGATTGACACCTGATAAAGTCGAGCTCAAGCATTTTCAAAGAGTCACGAGCCGAGCTTTGCTTAACAAACGGGTTAATTGTGTTTCTTTTTTTTAGCAAACGAGTTTTTAACGAGCCGAGCTCGAGCTTTTATCATTTTTTACGAGCCGAGCTCGAGCTTGAAGTTTGAGGCTCGATACGAGCCGAGCTCGAGCTCGAGCTTTATAAAAATTAAACGAGCTGAGCTCGAACACTATCAAGCTCGGGCTCGGCTCGAACACTATCAAGTCCCTGCTCCACTTTTTATAAAACATTTGATTGTTTATTACTAGTTCATGATGTTGGAGTTAATAAGACCTTTAAAAAGTGTCATATTAGTTATACCTTTTAGGACCGTAAATAAATTCCGTCAATCAACATATGAGACACCATTACGAAAAGGTCCTATTTAATCACATTATAGGACCCTTTTTAAAAAGGTCACAAATTATGATATGACCTTTAAAAAGTGTTCTATTAATTATACATTTTAGGACACTAAATAAATTCCGGCAATCAACATATAGGACACCATTACTAAAAAGTCCTATTTAATCCCTTTATAGGGCCCTTTTTAAAAAGGTCACAAGTTATGATAAGACCTTTAAAAAGTGTCATATTAGTTATACCTTTTAGGACCGTAAATAAATTCTGTCAATCAACATATGAGACACAATTACTAAAAGATCCTATCTAATCCCATTATAGGACCATTTTTAAAAAGGTCACAAGTTATGATACGAACTTTAAAAAGTGTCCTATTAATTATACATTTTAGGACACTAAATAAATTCCGTCAATCAACATATAGGATACCATTACTAAAAAGTCCTATTTAATCCCATTATAGGCCCTTTTTAAAAAGGTCACAAGTTATGATAGGACCTTTAAAAAGTATCCTATTAGTTTTACCTTTTAGGACCCTAAATAAATTCCGTCAATCAACATATAGGACACCATTACTAAAATGTCCTATTTAATCCCATTATAGGGCCCTTTTTAAAAAGGTCAGAAGTTATGATAGGACCTTTAAAAAGTGTCCTATTAGTTATACCTTTTAGGACCCTAAATAAATTCTGTCAATCAACATATAGGACACAATTACTAAAAGGTCCTAAATAGTAGTCTGTTAAGACCTTTTCCATGACCCTGTTAGGACCCTGAAATAATGATCCTAATATGTAGTTTTTTAGCACGTTCGCTTTTTTGACAAAAAAAAAAAGGTCCTAAAAAGCCGTTTTTCTTGTAGTGATCACCTAATTGCATGCAAACAAGATCACATCACACATTAAATGTTGCATGAACTTTGTTGACTTGCTCCTCCCCTTTTCTTCTCCTTTCACGCCACCACCACCACTCACACACTCTCCATTCTCTAATCTTGATACTTACACTTCTCTCTCAAATCTCCCTCCATCTTCATATACCTTCATCCATCTTCAAGAAATTCTTAAGTCATCTTCATCTTGATACATAATTCATCTTCATCTAGGTATAAAACTTTAACTATTCTTTTCATCAATTTCTTTTACAAGCCGTCTAACAAGATCAAGCTTGGTAGAAATACTTGAACTAGTGTTTTAAACACAATGATGTTCATGTGCCTAGCCATGATCTTTTCAAGTTGTGGCTATATATATGTACTTATATATATGTTATATAACACTAATAAAAGTTATCTTAACAATTTGAACACTTAAAATAAAAAAGAAGTAACTAAAACACATTGAAACTTCTTAAACATGAATCTGTCCAAATCAGCCTTTTGAAGTTCATGATCTATAAACTAACTTAGACTTTGATTCTGGACTTGATAATTTTAATACATGTTCATATATATGTTCTTGACTCTCTGTAAACTTTTCGTAATTTTTCTCAAAGAAAAAAGTATTTTTCATTTTTATTTTCTCACTACATGTCAGATTTTGGACAGATCTGACCAAGGTCTAAAAGATTGAGCAAAAATAAAAATTAAAAAGGATCTGGAAATATAAGCTTTTATTCATTAAATTGGACACATAGAAGAGTAAATCACAATTTGAATTACTTAAAACCTTGAAGTATTCATTGAGAAATGGTCTTTCCAAGTTGACCTATGAAATTATTGTAGTTTAATGAAGGTCCAGAACACTACTTGTAAAAACCAAGTTAATGAAGACATGGAGTTAAATACTTTTAAACATATGTTTATTTATATCTTCTAAACCCTCTTTAAAAAGCTCAAGTCAAATAAACATGTTTTACTATTTTTAAGCTTGCATGAGAGCTTATAGTGTAAATCTGAACAGTTTTGCGCACCTGTAGAAATATGTAATTTTGATCAAAGTTTGTTTTGAGTCTCAAACAGAACCTTACATATTTGAAAACTAGACTCAAAGATATTTCCTGGTAATCTCATCCTAAATGGATGTGTATTTTGGGAGAGGAGAAAAACAAGGGCCAAAGTGTTGATTCAAAACAGGAAAATTCTGAAAATAGTAAGTTAGGAAACTAAGTACTAAACGAAATCGAAAACCAAAACGAACATGTAAAACTTACCAACTCATATCATAAACTTAATAAAACACTATATTTAGTATAATATAGTCTCTGACCTAAACCAAATGACTGAAATGTCCCGTTCATATTGATTATAAACGTTCCATATTAATTTCGTTGCGAGGTTTTGACCTCTATATAAGACGTTTTTCAAAGACTGCATTCATTTTTAAAACAACCATAACCTTTATTTTATCAATAAATTTTTTAAAAGCATTACGTAGATTATCAAATAATGATAATCTAAAATATACTGTTTACACATGACCATTACATAATGCTTTACAATAGAAATATATTACATCGACATATGTTTCTTGAATGCAGTTTTTACACAATATCATACAAACATGGACTCCAAATCTTGTCCTTATTTTAGTATGCAACAACGGAAGCTCTTAGTATTCACCTGAGAATAAACATGCTTTAAACGTCAACAAAAATGTTGGTGAGTTATAAGTTTAACCTATCTATATCAAATCGTAACAATAGACCACAAGATTTCATATTTCAATACACATCCCGTACATAGAGATAAAAATCATTCATATGGTGAACACCTGGTAACCGACATTAACAAGATGCATATATAAGAATATCCCCATCATTCTGGGACACCCTTAGGATATGATATAAATTTCAAAGTACTAAAGCATCCGGTACTTTGGATGGGGTTTGTTAGGCCCAATAGATCTATCTTTAGGATTCGCGTCAATTAGGGTGTCTGTTCCCTAATTCTTAGATTACCAGACTTAATAAAAAGGGGCATATTCGATTTCGATAATTCAACCATAGAATGTAGTTTCACGTACTTGTGTCTATTTTGTAAATCATTTATAAAACCTGCATGTATTCTTATCCCAAAAATATTAGATTTTAAAAGTGGGACTATAACTCACTTTCACAGATATTTCCTTCCTCGGAAATAAGACTTGGCCACGGATCGATTCACGAACTTATACAAATATGTACATATATATCAAAGTATGATCAAAATATAATTACAACCATTTTTATTATGTTTTAAAGATTTGAGTGTATTAAGTCAGCTGTCCTCGTTAATAACCTACAACTAGTTGTCCACAGTTAGATGTACAGAAATAAATCGATATATATTATCTTGAATCAATCCATGACCCAGTGTATACACGTCTCAGGCTAGATCACAACTCAAAGTATATATATTTTTGGAATCAACATCAACCCTGTATAGCTAACTCCAACATTACTGCATATAGAGTGTATATGGTTGTTCCAAATAATATATATACATGGGTCGATATGATATGTCAAAACATTTGCATACGTGTCTATGGTATCCTAAGATTACATAATATATTAGAATACATGTATAATACAATATAAGTTAGCTAGGATATGATTTGTATAGATTTGTTAAACATTTCCCGTAGCTAAAAAGATCAAAAATATCCAATCTTGTTTTATCCATAATTCTTCATTTTAAATCCGTTTTGAGTGAATCAAATTGCTATGGTTTCATATTGAACTCTAATTTAAGAATAAAAACAGAAAAAGTATAGGTTTATAGTCGGAAATTTAAGTTACATGTCAATTACTAAAGAGGTAGTCATTTCCGTCGAAAGAACGACATCTTGATGACCATTTTGAAAAACATACTTTCACTTTGAGTTTAACCAAGATTTTTGGATATAGTTTCATGTTCATATGAAAAATAATTTTACCAGAAGAACAACTTTTAAATCAAACTTTGTCATAGTTTTTAATTATCCAAACCAAAACAGCCCCCGGTTTCACTACGACGGCGTATATCCGATTTTATGGTGTTCATCGTGTTTTCAGGTTTTAAATCATTAAGTTAGCATATCATATAGATATAGAACATGTGTTTATTTGATTTTAAAAGTCAAGTTAGAAAGATTAACTTTTGTTTGCGAACAAGTTTAGAATTAACTAAACTATGTTCTAGTGATTACAAGTTTAAACCTTCGAATAAGATAGCTTTATATGTATGAATCGAATGATGTTATGAACATCATTACTACCTCAAGTTTTCTGGATAAAACTACTGGAAATGAGAAAAATGGATCTAGCTTCATAGGATCCTTGGATGGCTTGAAAGTTCTTGAAGCAGAATCATGACACGAAAACAGTTCAAGTAAGATTTCCACTCG
Source organism: Rutidosis leptorrhynchoides (assembly GCF_046630445.1). Lineage (NCBI taxonomy): Eukaryota > Viridiplantae > Streptophyta > Magnoliopsida > Asterales > Asteraceae > Rutidosis > Rutidosis leptorrhynchoides. Next base: position 286,684,027 of record NC_092338.1, on the reverse strand, counting down.
AAATAAGATTGTTAGAGTTATAGAAATTGAATCAAAGTTTGAATATGAGTATTAACTTGTATTAGAAAGATATCTTACTTTAAATAAGAAAGATTTCTTGAGGTTGGATGATCACTTTACAAGATTGGAAGTAAGCTAGCAAACTTGGAAGTATTCTTGATTTTATGAAACTAGAACTTATAGAATTTTTGAAGAACACTTAGAACTTGAAGATAGAACTTGAGAGAGATCAATTTGATTAATGAAAGTGTTTGTAGGTGTTTTTGGTTGTTGGTATATGGATTAGATATAAAGGATGTGTAATTTTGTTTACATGTAAATAAGTCATGAATGATTACTAATATTTTTGTAATTTTATGAGATATTTCATGCTAGTTGCCAAATGATGGTTTCCACATGTGTTAGGTGACTCACATGGGCTACTAAAAGCTGATCATTGGAGTGTATATATGAATAGTACATACATCTAAAAGCTGTGTATTGTACGAGTACGAATACGGGTGCATACGAGTAGAATTGTTGATGAAACTGAACGAGGATGTAATTGTAAGCATTTTTGTTAAGTAGAAGTATTTTGATAAGTGTATTGAAGTCTTTCAAAAGTGTATAAATACATATTAAAACACTACATGTATATACATTTTAACTGAGTCGTTAAGTCATCGTTAGTCGTTACATGTAAATGTTGTTTTGAAGCCTTTAGGTTAACGATTCTGTTAAGTGTTGTTAACCCATTGTTTATTATATCAAATGAGATGTTAAATTATTACATTATCATGATATTATGATATATTAATATATCTTAATATGATATATATACAATTAAATGTCGTTACAACGATAATCGTTACATATATGTCTCGTTTCGAAATCATTAAGTTAGTAGTCTTATTTTTACATAGGTAGTTCATTGTTAATATACTTAATGATATGCTTACTTATCATAATACCATGTTAACTATATATATATATATCCATATATATGACATCATATAGTTTTTACAAGTTTTAAGGTTCGTGAATCACCGGTCAACTTGGGTGGTCAATTGTCTATATAAAACCTATTTCAATTAATCAAGTCTTAACAAGTTTGATTGCTTAACATGTTAGAAACACTTAATCATATAAATATAAATTTCATTTAATATATATAAACATGGAAAAGTTCGGGTCACTACAGTACCTACCCGTTAAATAAATTTTGTCCCGAAATTTTAAGCAGTTGGAGGTGTTGACATATCTTCTGGAAATAAATGCGGGTATTTCTTCTTCATCTGATCTTCTCGTTCCTAGGTGAACTCGGATCCTCTACGAGCATTCCATCGAACTTTAACAATCGGTATCTTGTTTTGCTTAAGTCTCTTAACCTCACGATCCATTATTTTGACGGGTTCTTCAATGAATTGAAGTTTTTCATTGATTTGGATTTCGTCCAACGGAATAGTGAGATCTTCTTTAGAAAAACATTTCTTCAAATTCGAGACGTGGAAAGTGTTATGTACAGCCGCGAGTTGTTGAGGCAGCTCCAGTTGGTAAGCTACTAGCCGACACGATCTATAATCTTGAATGGTCTAATGTACCTTGGATTTAGTTTCCCCCGTTTACCAAATCGAACATCGCCTTTCCAAGGTGAAACCTTAAGCATGACCATTTCTCCAATTTCAAACTCTATATCTTTTCTTTTACTGTCCGCGTAGCTCTTTTGTCGACTCTGGGCGGTTTTCAATCGTTGTTGAATTTGGATGATTTTCTCGGTAGTTTCTTGTATTATCTCCGGACCCGTAATCTGTCTATCCCCCACTTCATTCTAACAAATCAGAGACCTGAACTTTCTACCATAAAGTGCCTCAAACGACGCCATCTCAATACTAGAATGGTAACTGTTGTTGTAGGAAAATTCTGCTAATGGTAGGTGTCGATCCCAACTGTTTCCGAAATCAATAGCACATGCTCGTAGCATGTCTTCAAGCATTTGTATCGTCCTTTCACTCTACCCATCAGTTTGTGGATGATAGGCAGTACTCATGTCTAGACGAGTCCCCAATGCTTGTTGCAACGTCTGCCAGAACCTTGAAACAAATCTACCATCCCTATCAGAGATAATAGAGACGGGTATTCCATGTCTGGAGACAACCTCCTTCAAATACAATCACGACAACTTCTCCATTTTGTCATCTTCTCTCATTGGCAGGAAGTGTGCTGACTTGGTGAGACGATCAACTATTACCCAAATAGTATCATAACTACTTGCAGTCCTTGGCAATTTAGTAATGAAATCCATGGTAATGTTTTTCCATTTCCATTCCGGGATTTCAGGTTGTTGTAGTAGACCTGATGGTTTCTGATGTTCAGCTTTGACCTTAGAACACGTCAAACATTCTCCTACGTATTTAGCAATATCGGCTTTCATACCCGGCCACCAAAAGTGTTTCTTTATATCTTTATACATCTTCCCCGCTCCGGGATGTATTGAATATCTTGTTTTATGTGCTTCCTTAAGTACCATTTCTCTCACATCTCCAAACCTTGGTACCCAAATTCTATCAACCCTATATCGAGTTCCGTCTTCTCGAATATTAAGATGTTTCTCTGATCCTTTGGGTATCTCATTCTTCAACTTTCCTTCTTTTACAACCCCCTGTTGCGCCTCCTTTATTTGAGTAGTAAGGTTAGTAAGAATAATTATATTCATAGCTTTTACTCGTATAGGTTCTCTGTCCTTTCTACTCAAAGCGTCAGCTACCACATTCGCCTTCCCCGGGTGGTATCGAATCTCAAAATCATAATCATTCAACAGTTCAATCCACCTGCGTTGTCTCATATTCAGTTGCTTCTGATTAAATATATGTTGGAGACTTTTGTGGTCGGTATATATAATACTTTTGACCCCATATAAATAATGCCTCCAAATCTTTAATGCAAAAACAACAGCACCCAATTCCAAATCATGAGTCGTATAATTTTGCTCGTGAATCTTCAATTGTCTAGACGCATAAGCAATCACCTTCGTTCGTTACATTAATACACAACCGAGACCTTTCTTTGATGGGTCACAATAAATCACAAAATCATCATTCCCTTCAGGCAATGAAAATATAGGTGCCGTAGTTAGCTTTTTCTTCAATAACTGAAACGTCTTCTCTTGTTCATCCTTCCATTCAAATTTCTTCCCTTTATGCGTTAATACAGTCAAGGGTTTTGCTATTTTGGAGAAATCTTGAATGAATCTTCTGTAGTAACCAGCCAATCCTAAAAATTGACGTATATGCTTCGGAGTTTTTGGGGTTTCCCACTTTTCAACGGTTTCGATCTTTGCTGGGTCCACCTGGATACCTTCTTTGTTCACTATGTGACCGAGGAATTGAACTTCTTCCAACCAAAATGCACACTTTGAAAACTTAGCGTACAGTTTTTCTTTCCTCAATACTTCTAGCACTTTTCTCAAATGTTCTTCGTGCTCTTGATCATTCTTTGAGTAAATAAGTATGTCATCGATGAAAACAATGACAAACTTGTCAAGATATGGCCCACACACTCGGTTCATAAGGTCCATGAACACAGCTAGTGCGTTAGTCAATCCAAACAGCATAACCATAGACTCGTAATGACCATAACGCGTCCTAAAAGCAGTTTTTGGAATATCAACCTCCTTTACTCGCATTTGATGATATCCAGAACGTAAATCGATTTTCGAATAAATCGACGACCCTTGTAGTTGATAAAATAAGTCGTCAATTCTCGGCAGTGGATAACGATTTTTGATGGTAAGTTTATTCAACTCTCTGTAGGCAATACACAACCTAAATGTACCATCCTTCTTCTTGACAAACAAAACAGGAGCTCCCCATGGTGATGTGCTTGGTCGAATGAAACTACGTTCTAATAGTTCTTGCAGTTGGCTTTGCAGTTCTTTCATCTCGCTGGGTGCGAGTCTGTAAGGAGCACGAGCTATTAGTGCAGCTCCTGGTACAAGATCTATTTGAAATTCAACAGATCGATGTGGAGGTAGTCCCGATAATTCTTTCGAAAATACATCGGGAAATTCTTTTGCGACAGGAACATCATTGATGTTCTTTTCTTTAGTTTGTACTTTCTCGACGTGTGCTAGAACAGCATAGCAACCTTTTTTTATTAGTTTTTGTGCCTTCAAATTACTAATAAGATGTAGCTTCGTGTTGCCCTTTTCTCCGTACACCATTAAGGGTTCTCCTTCTTCTCGTACAATGCGAATTGCATTTTTGTAACATACGATCTCTGCTTTCATCTCCTTCAGCCAGTCCATGCCAACTATTATATCAAAACTCCCTAACTCTACTGGTATCAAATCAATCTTAAATATTTCGCTACCCAGTTTAATTTCTCGATTTCGGCATATATAATCAGCTGAAATTAATTTACCGTTTGCTAATTCGAGTAAAAATTTACTATCCAACGGCGTCAATAGACAACTTAATTTAGCACAAAAATCTCTACTCATATAGCTTCTATCCGCACCCGAATCAAATAAAACGTAAGCAGATTTATTTTCAATAAGAAACGTACCCATAATAAGTTCCGGGTCTTCCTGTGCCTCTGCCGCATTAATATTGAAAACTCTTCCGCGGCCTTGTCCATTCGTGTTCTCCTGGTTCGGGCAATTTCTAATAATGTGGCCCGATTTTCCACATTTATAACAAACTACATTGGCATAACTTGCTCCGACACTACTTGCTCCGCCATTACTCGTTCCGACACCATTTGTTCCTTTCGTTATGTTAACCCCTGGTCCGTAGACCTCACACTTCGCCGCGCTATGACCATTTATTTTACACTTGTTGCAAAATTTGGTGTAGAACCCCGAGTGATACTTTTCACACCTTTGGCATAGCTGCTTCTGATTGTTGTTGTTATTGCGGTTGTTATTGTTGTTGGGATGATTGTTGTAGTTGTTGTTGTTATTGTTGTGCCGTTTATTGTAGTTGCGATTGATGTTGCGATTGTTGGGATAGTTGTTGTTGTATTGGTGACTCTTATCACCATTTTCTCCCACTTTCTTTTGACTAGCTTCACGTTGGCCTCTTCGGCCGCCTGTTCTTTAATTCTTCCCTCAATTTGGTTCACTTGTTTGTGAGCCATTCTACATGCCTTTTGTATGGAGGCAGGCTCGTGTGAACTTATATCTTCTTGGATTCTCTCCGGTAACCCTTTCACAAACGTGCCGATCTTCTCTTCCTCATCTTCTAACGCTCTCGGATACAATAGGCACAATTCTGTGAATCGTCTTTCGTACAAAGTAATATCGAATCTCTGTGTTCGTAACCCTCTAAGTTCTGACTTGAGCTTATTGACCTCGGTTCTAGGACGGTACTTCTCGTTCATCAAGTGCTTGAATGCTGACCACGGTAGCGCATAAGCAGCATCTTGTCCCACTTGCTCTAGATAGGTATTCCACCATGTTAACGCAATACCTGTGAAGGTATGCGTAGCGTACTTCACTTTGTCTCCTTCAGCACACTTACTTATGGCAAACACCGATTCAACTTTCTCGGTCCACCGTTTCAATCCGATTGGTCCTTCAGTCCCATCAAATTCTGAAGATTTGCAGGCATTGAATTCCTTGTAGGAGTATCCTACACGATTTCTTGCGCCGTTAGCTGTATTGCTAGATTCAGAGTTATTGTTGGTATGTAGTGCGGCCTGTATTGCGGCTATGTTTGAAGCAAGAAAGGCACGAAATTCCTCTTCGCTCATATTCAAGGTGTGTCGAGTAGTCGGTGCCATTTCCTTCAAAATAGTCAAATGAAACAATTTAATCATACAGAATATTAAGAGTAGTCAATAGTATCTCGTAGCATAATATGAACTCATTTATAAAAGCTTTTTCTTCATATTAGCGTTTTATAAGTTTAAATTCGGGTACTACCTACCCGTTAAGTTCATACTTAGTTGCTAATATACAATTCAACTACTACAATTCCATATGAAAAAATGATTATAATAATATATCACATACAAATATTCTTCAAACTTACAACTTCGCTATATTACATATAACATGAAATATAGTACACTATGATACAGGACAGTTTTGAAGATAAATCTAGTTAATACGCAAGTTGTTCAGCAAAGGAAATAAAGACACGTAATTCATAAGTCCAGAAACAAGTCATGCATTCTGGTTTTACTAAGACGACTTCCCATCCTTGGTCTTGTGGAAAATAACCGTTATGACCATTGGCTAGGCAGCATGTTGTAATGTCATCAAAAGGACGAGGGTTTCGTAATGTCCAACAGCCCCGTAATAATCTAAAAACCTTGTTTCTCACCTCGACTACTGAATCCGTCACCTGTGGAAAAATTTTATTTAAAAGCTGCAATCCGATGTTCTTTTTCTCACTTTGGTAAGAAGCGAACATCACTAACCCGTAAGCATAACATGCTTCTTTATGTTTCATGTTAGAAGCTCTTTCTAATTCATGAAATCCTATGTTGGGATATGTTGAGTCAAAATAGGTTCTTAACCCGTAGCGTAAAATTGCATTTGGGTTCCCCGCATTTAACGCTTTAAAGAAAACATGGCGTAACTTAAAGTCTCCCCAATATGATATACCCCACCTATCAAAGGAAAGCCTTTTATAAACTAAGGCATTTCTGGAAAGTCTTTCAAATGTTTGACAAGTTAATTTCGCCATAACTAAATGTGCTGATGAATTCTGACCGACTCTAGACAAGATTTCCTCAATCATATCCTCTGGTAGGTCTTCTAAAATATTCGGTTGTCTACCCTTAACGTCCATTTTGTTTTTATACTGTAAAATAGACAAGGATTAGATTTGTAATAACAAACAATACAAGCAATTTTTACATAGAACATAAAAGTACAAGCACACTACAATACATTTATTACACAACATGCTCACACCCCTCTAATCTGAATCACTGGTTTTTTCTTCTTCGGACTTGGTTCTTTTTCCTAATTTTCTAGGGATATATGATGTTCCTCTAATACGAACCGTCATTTTCCACATTGGTTTAGAAAAACCCGATGGTTTAGAGGTTCTCGGGTTATTGTCACGATATTGAAAATACGGGTGTTGACGGTACATATAAAGTTCATCGGGGTCGGAATCAGATTTCTCTATTTTGATGCCTTTTCCCTTATTATTTTCTTTTGCCTCATTAAATTGGATCGGGGTAATTTCTATAACATCATCGGAATCCTCATCAGGATCCGATTCATCGGAAAATTGGTAATCTTCCCAATATTTTGCTTCCTTAGCAGAAACACCATTGACCATTATTAACTTTGGTCCATTGGTTGAGGATTTTCTTTTATTTGACCGGTTTTCTGTGGTTCCTACTATTCCCCCTCCGGAACCTCTTCTTCTTCCGGTTCCTCTTCTTCTGGTTCCTCTTCTTCCGGTTCCTATTCTTCCGATTCCATTTCCTCTTCTTCCGGTTCTTCGGAAACTTGTGAATCTTGATAATATGTATTCGACTCTTCTTTATTATTAGGTGAGTCAATGGGATTTGTGCTAGAGGTAGACATCTATCACACAATATCAAACATGTTAAGAGATTAATATATAACATAATATTTACATGTTAATAATATATAGTTTCCAACAAAAATGTTAAGCAATCATTTTTAAAGAAAACACGGTCGAAGTCCAGACTCACTAATGCATCCTAACAAACTCGATAAGACACACTAATACAAATTTTCTGGTTCTCTAAGACCAACGCTCGGATACCAACTGAAATGTCCCGTTCATATTGATTATAAACGTTCCATATTAATTGATTTCATTGCGAGGTTTTGACCTCTATATGAGACGTTTTTCAAAGACTGCATTCATTTTTAAAACAACCATAACCTTTATTTTATCAATAAAGGTTTTAAAAGCATTACGTAGATTATCAAATAATGATAATCTAAAATATACTGTTTACACATGACCATTACATAATGGTTTACAATAGAAATATATTACATCAACATATGTTTCTTGAATGCAGTTTTTACACAATATCATACAAACATGGACGCCAAATCTTGTCCTTATTTTAGTATGCAACAGCGGAAGCTGTTAGTATTCACCTGAGAATAAACATGCTTTAAACGTCAACAAAAATGTTGGTGAGTTATAGGTTTAACCTATATATATCAAATCGTAACAATAGACCACAAGATTTTATATTTCAATACACATCCCATACATAGAGATAAAAATCATTCATATGGTGAACACTTGGTAACGACATTAACAAGATGCATATATAAGAATATCCCCATCATTTCGGGACACCCTTTGGATATGATATAAATTTCAAAGTACTAAAGCATCCGGTACTTTGGATGGGGTTTGTTAGGCCCAATAGATCTATCTTTAGGATTCACGTCAATTAGGGTGTCTGTTCCCTAATTCTTAGATTACCAGACTTAATAAAAAGGGGCATAGTCGATTTCGATAATTCAACCATAGAATGTAGTTTCACGTACTTGTGTCTATTTTGTAAATCATTTATAAAACCTGCATGTATTCTTATCCCAAAAATATTAGATTTTAAAAGTGGGACTATAACTCACTTTCACAGATATTTCCTTCCTCGGAAATAAGACTTGGCCACGGATCGATTCACGAACTTATACAAATATGTACATATATATCAAAGTATGATCAAAATATAATTACAACCATTTTTATTATGTTTTAAAGATTTGAGTGTATTAAGTCAGTTGTCCTCGTTAATAACCTACAACTAGTTGTCCACAGTTAGATGTACAGAAATAAATCGATATATATTATCTTGAATCAATCCATGACCCAGTGTATACATGTCTCAGGCTAGATCACAACTCAAAGTATATATATTTTTGGAATCAACCTCAACCCTGTATAGCTAACTCCAACATTACTGCATATATAGTGTATATGGTTGTTCCAAATAATATATATACATGGGTCGATATGATATGTCAAAACATTTGCATACGTGTCTATGGTATCCTAAGATTACATAATATATTAGAATACATGTATAATACAATATAAGTTAGCTAGGATATGATTTGTATAGATTTGTTAAACATTTCCCGTAGCTAAAAAGATCAAAAATATCCAATCTTGTTTTATCCATAATTCTTCATTTTAAATCCGTTTTGAGTGAATCAAATTGCTATGGTTTCATATTGAACTCTAATTTAAGAATAAAAACAGAAAAAGTATAGGTTTATAGTCGGAAATTTAAGTTACATGTCAATTACTAAAGAGGTAGTCATTTCCGTCGAAAGAACGACATCTTGATGACCATTTTGAAAAACATACTTTCACTTTGAGTTTAACCAAGATTTTTGGATATAGTTTCATGTTCATATGAAAAATCATTTTCCCATAAGAATAACTTTTAAATCAAAGTTTATCATAGTTTTTAATTATCTAAACCAAAACAGCCCCCAGTTTCACTACGACGGCGTATATCCGATTTTATGGTGTTCATCGTGTTTCCAGGTTTTAAATAATTAAGTTAGCATATCATATAGATATAGAACATGTGTTTATTTGATTTTAAAAGTCAAGTTAGAAGGATTAACTTTTGTTTGCGAACAAGTTTAGAATTAACTAAACTATGTTCTAATGATTACAAGTTTAAACCTTCGAATAAGATAGCTTTATATGTATGAATCGAATGATGTTATGAACATCATTACTACCTCAAGTTTTTTGGATAAAACTACTAGAAATGAGGAAAATGGATCTAGCTTCAAAGGATCCTTGGATGGCTTGAAAGTTCTTGAAGCAGAATCATGACACGAAAACAGTTCAAGTAAGATTTCCACTCGAAATAAGATTGTTAGAGTTATAGAAATTGAATCAAAGTTTGAATATGAGTATTACCTTGTATTAGAAAGGTATCTTACTATAAATAAGAAAGATTTCTTGAGGTTGGATGATCACTTTACAAGATTGGAAGTAAGCTAGCAAACTTGGAAGTATTCTTGACTTTATGAAACTACAACTTATAGAATTTTTGAAGAACACTTAGAACTTGAAGATAGAACTTGAGAGAGATCAATTTGATGAAGAAAATTGATGAATGAAAGTGTTTTTAGGTGTTTTTGGTCGTTGGTATATGGATTAGATATAAAGGATGTGTAATTTTGTTTACATGTAAATAAGTCATGAATGATTACTAATATTTTTGTAATGTTATGAGATATTTCATGCTACTTGCCAAATGATGGTTCCTACATGTGTTAGGTGACTCACATAGGCTGCTAAGAGCTGATCATTTGAGTGTATATACCAATAGTACATACATCTAAAAGCTGTGTATTTTACGAGTACGAATTCGGGTGCATACGAGTAGAATTGTTAATGAAACTGAACGAGGATGTAATTGTAAGAATTTTTGTTAAGTAGAAGTATTTTGATAAGTGTATTGAAGTCTTTCAAAAGTGTATAAATACATATTAAAACACTACATGTATATACATTTTAACTGAGTCGTTAAGTCATCGTTAGTCGTTACATGTAAATGTTGTTTTGAAGCCTTTAGGTTAACGATCCTGTTAAGTGTTGTTAACCCATTGTTTATTATATCAAATGAGATGTTAAATTATTACATTATCATGATATTATGATATATTAATATATCTTAATATGATATATATACAATTAAATGTCGTTACAACGATAATCGTTACATATATGTCTCTTTTTGAAATCATTAAGTTAGTAGTCTTGTTTTTACATATGTAGTTCATTGTTAATATACTTAATGATATGTTTACTTATCATAATACCATGTTAACTATATATATATATATATATATATATATATATATATATATATATATATATATATATATATATATATATATATATATCCATATATATGACATCATATAGTTTTTACAAGTTTTAATGTTCGTGAATCACCGGTCAACTTGGGTGGTCAATTGTCTATATAAAACCTATTTCAATTAATCAAGTCTTAACAAGTTTGATTGCTTAACATGTTGGAAACACTTAATCATATAAATATCAATTTCATTTAATATATATAAACATGGAAAAGTTCGGGTCACTACAATGACTTAGGTACAATGTCTCGAATTTCATCCGTTGGCTCCGACACCGCGACTGACAACACGAACACTTGCTTATTGCAAATTGAGTTTCATAGTTCCCTTTTTCAATATTTTTGGGATCATGCTTGATGTTTTATTACATGTTTTTTTGTTATCAAAATATGTTTATATTTCTTTTAATACTTTCTTGATATAAGTGAAGTTTGTGGTTCCTTTTAAACGTTTTGTAACTTAGAATGCGAATTATGTTTGATCTATGTTTTACGCTATGGACATGAGTAACTAAACTATATTCTATGGAGTAACTTTTATAGTCCACTGAAATCCCGATTTCAATATTGTTAATTACCTGGATTTAGTAATGGGATAGATCTATCTGGGTTTGACAACCACATCCGGACTTAGTAGTCAAACTAATTGGATGCTCAGACTTCATCACGGGTCACTTTTGGACTATGAGTGACTAGGCTTTTCGGGTACGGATACTTATGTATCTAATTGGTTAAGTTCAATATTGGGAGCTCTACGCTATAGAATAAACTTTTGACTATTTTCGAACCAACTTGATAATCGTTTGGAAACTAGCTTAAATTTGATCTATTATTATATATTGAAATCTTGTGGTCCACAAATACTATTTGAAGACCGTTTATGAACTTGATAACTATGAAATCTTATAGTCTGTGAAACTTCTAATAAACTTGAAATGTTATGAACCACGAAGCTATTTTCGTAATTGAACGCTTGAGATCATATTACTTCCCAACGAAATGCATTGTATATTATCTTATTTAAGTGCGAGAAAATAGGATATAGTACTTCCCTACGGAATATTCCGTTGGCGACCTTTGCGGCTTTTTACCAAGACTTCTCCATAAATACTCCATTCACTTCCACATCATTCTCCTGTGAATCGTCTCTTGAGTTTGAACACGTAGGACATGCATTATCCCGTTGTTTCTTATTGCATCGCCCAAGTGTGAAAGATTGGCCGAGACGGTATCACTTATTTTATCTCTTTATTATTTGAAACTTGAAAACATAGATGTTAACCATAACAAAAGATAAAAAAAAAAAAAAAAAAAAAAAATTAATGCAAGTACTTAAATTTAAGGACCTTATTTCTTTACTCACAGGTTAGCAGCTCTATTCAGGCGTGTTATCCTAAATGTAATATCTAAAAGGTTTGGATTCAAAATCAGCTTCCCACAATTTGTATCTTAAGCAAAAGTATGTTCGTAAAAGTTATAAAAACTTGCCTAGATAACCTAAAACACCCCCTCTAAGAGTACTAGAACGGGCCCGAAATTTAACCTTAAATCTGCAGTTTCCATTTTGACTTTTCTAGCAATTAGATCCTTCTTATGACTTTACTAGCCTATTATTGATACACGATTTACTTGTGGTATACTAGTGATTAACTTCCAAGTAAGGAGTCAATAAGTAGTAGTCTCTTAAATACTTAACAAGTTAAGTAATTGCAAGATTAAAACAAGTTCCAAAAGCATATTTTATCAAGCAGACATTAAAAATTCATGGCATTAATAAAGTCAAATTAAGGTCGAATGTTAGGTATATGTTAAAAGTCTACCTTTACCAAGCATACAAGGTTTCTTTGTTTTATAATTTTATTATTATTATATTTATTTATCTTAATCTAATTTGGACATTATTCATTTTTAAACACGGGTTGCCTCACGAGAAGCGCTTGTTTTTTTCGAGCCGTTAGTTTGACTCTAAGATTATTTCTCAGGAGATCCAGGAAGATCACTAGCACCTATCAGTAGATGTCAGTGGAGATATTGGTGCATATCTAAATAATTGAAGCGGAATATAAATATGATATGCACAATATTTTTAGAAGATGAATCAAAATGAATAGTTTATTTTACTCGAGGAAAACACTTTAATCTCTTCTACCTTATCAGGCATTAAGGGTTAGTCAGGGATGTCCTCATCACTCAGTGAGGTATATGTCATTATGATGTGGAGTGATGGTTTGTAGGGCATCGTTGATTCAAATCCCATCTTACAAAACAACAAAAAGTTGTTGATGTGAATAGGTCTCTTCTTCCTCCTTCGTTTCTAGTGCATCCTCCTCATCAGGTTGGTCAATCTTATAAGTGACGCTATCTCCATGGGCTCGTAAATTTATCGTCATGGATAAGTCATCGACGTTTGCTTTGGCGGTTTTCATGAAGGGTTTTTCAAGGATGATAGGGATGTATACATCCTCTAGAGCATCGATCACCATAATTTTGGTAGGATATAGGAATTCGTCAACCTTAATTAATATATTCTCAGCTAGTCCCTTTGGATATTTAATGGATTGGTCACCTAGTTGGATGGTCATTTAAGTGGGTTTAAGTTTTTTGATTCCAAGCCTTTGGAACATTGAGTAGGTCATCAAATTGATGTAAGTATCTACGTCAACTATTGAGTATATTGTTCATGATTGGTAGATTGAGCAAGGAAGAGAATAGTTCTTTGTTCCCAGTTTCTTGGGGAAAGTATTTAGGAGAACGACTGAACATCTGTTGCTCAGCGGGATAGTAGGTAGCTCAGGTACATTATCTTTTAGAGATAGAATTCTCCTAAAATACTATCTCTTAGAAGGAATTCTAGAAACAATGTCTTAGAATTTACCGTCAAGCTCGAAAGATTTTAACTTATCAACTTGTCGCTTCAGACAGTCTTGGAATGGAATAGGAGTTGTCCTATTCTTAGTAGGTGATGACTCATTCACTATTGCCGATGTGACAGTATGTTGTTTTTCCACCAGAGGGAAAACATAAGGTAGGTCTGGTACTTTCCTCAAGTCATGATTGAAATGAGATCCTCAACATTTTGGTTGAGGGTTTCACTAGATGTATTAGTGAAAGGTTGAGTGCTACAAAAAACTGGTTTTCTGTGTTCAATCTGGTGTATGTTGGTACAGTTTAGACATGATTGAACATGTTGCACTGGATTAGGTTGCTTCTTGATATGTGGAATCGTACCTTAAAATAACTAGCTAAAAACTTAACAATTATCACACACTTACAGGCAACTATAACCCGATCATGCAGTAATCTATAAGTAATTTGACCAGTTCGTTCCACATAGAGCAGCTTAATCAAGATCTTAACACTAATAATTATCCTAGAATTTAATTTAGAGATTGGATTGTATATTTCAATTCACGCAATCAACGTGAAGTAAAATGAAATGAATTAACAATAAAGATAAAACAATGTCCACTTGAATGATTCACTACTAGTATGGATTATTCTTGCAATTATTACCGATTATTATGTTCTAAAAATATTTGTATGACTTTTCACAAAGTTCTAATCAATCAAAGTTAGTAAACTCACATAAACTCACTTCAAGAGATTAAACTATAATTGACAGAAACTAATGAGACTTGATTTGGTCTAAACTCACATAAAGTCCTAATTATCACAATCACTTGCACTAATTACACTATCATGCAATTCACAAGCCTTTCAATTACCAATTAAATCAATGACACAATCACTTGAAATCACTTCTCTAATTGTCTAGATCACCTAAGTGTTGAAGCATAGATTGCATCTCAAATCTAACTCACATTAAATGATTAATAATCTATGTAATTGAATTAAGAACATAGAATATGCATAAGAGTGGATCTTTAATCAAACACAATTAATTTCAATCACAAACATTAAATCCATAAGATAGAACAATCCAATATTCATAGTTTCACATTCAAGCAAACACTAAATTGATTTAGCCTAGCATATTAAAGTAGCAAGAAACAAATAAATAGTAAAAACCAAGAGTATTCATGATTACAATGATAAACTGATAATAAAAACAAGTACCGAACATTATGATTAACTGAATAGTAGTAAAGAATGAGCAAGTCTTCAATGGTAGGGTTTAGGTCTTCAAAAACCGCTTTGATTCATAGCTGGAAAACTGCATACCCTTTTAGGGTTAAAAACCTCGAGTATTTATAGCTAAACAAAAAGTCACCAGTTCGAGCCCCCATCGCGACCGCGATAGACCCATCGCGACCGGGATCAACCAACAGCATCACGATCGTGATTCATATATCGCGACCGTGATTCACCCAATTTCGAATTCTGTCAATCCCTGCCAACTTATTACGACCGGGACACCTTCTATCACGACTGTGATTCACTCCAGACTCAGTAAAAATTCATTTTCTCGCATCCAAACGTACTTTAAGCTCAAATATCACCAATATTTAACAAGAAACAACCAAAACATTAACCCGAAGACCTCTGGAGCTAAATTCATCATTTTATATCAATTAATCACCAAAGTCTTCACATTTTCTCAAATAACCAACAATAAAGAACCGAAATTGCACACTAAAATATGTAAAATTTGAGCGATATCAAATCCCCCACACTTGAACCTTGCTTGTCCTCAAGCAAGTCTATTTTCAAATAATTTCAACTAATATAGAAATAAACAAACCTGAACAAGTCTTCAAAAAGTATAGAATCAAGACATACCGATATCATCTTCAAAAGTATTAATTCCATACCGTGTAGTCTTCAACATAGCAAGCACAAGGATCAAGTCTTCAACAAAAACCACCAAATTAACCACAATTCAAACCTAAATCTAACCATCACAACCATTCCCCGGTCAAAGTCAACTCCCTCATCGCAAAGGTCATCAAAACATCAATCTTCAAATATGAAAATGTCATAAGCTCAAACTTTTGACCTACTTAATGAGACGACCCGTCCTAATCCATAAAGACGAATACAATAACATATGATTACATTGCGATGTATTTGACCTCTAAATGATACATTTTACAAACATTGCATTCATTTTTAAAAGACAAACTTTCATTACAACGAAAGTTGACAGGCATGCATACTATCTCATAATATATTCAAACTATGAATGACTTATTATCAAACTTGATGAACTCAACGACTCGAATGCAACGTCTTTTGAAATATGCCATGAATGACTCCAAGTAATATCTTCAAAATGCACAGCGAAAGATTTCGTTAATACCTGAGAATAAACATGCTTTAAAGTGTCAACCAAAAGGTTGATGAGTTCATTAGTTTATCATAAACAATCATTTCCATTAATTTAATAAATCACAAGATTTTCATTTTTATTTCTCATAAACATCATGCATCTACATAAAAATCATTCATATGGATTGAACCCCTGGTAACCGACATTAACAAAATGCATCTATAATATCCCCAAAACAGAACCACTCGTCTGTAGAGAAAAATCGAAGTACTAAAGCAGTTCAAATTCTCTGACTGGGGCGTGTCAAAGCCCATAGATCTATCTTTAAGATTCGCGTCAATTGGTGGCAATTATAATAAACACCAATTCTTAGGCTACCAAGTTCAACAAGGGCGATATCCGGTATAAAAATTCAACCATAGAATATAGTTTCGATTACTTATGTCAATTTCGTCAAACATTTATAAAAGTGCATGTATTCTCAGTCCCAAAAATATATATTGCAAAAGCATTTAAAAAGGGAGCAAATGAAACTCACAATACTGTATTTCGTAGCAATTATGCATATGACGGCACTGAACAAGTGCAAGGTTGGCCTCGAATTCACGAACCTATATTAAGTATATATATTTATATGTTGGTCAATAACTGTCTAACAATTTAGGTCAGGTCATAGTGTATCACAATTCTAATGCTCGAGATCGATATGCAAAAGTCAACAAAATTCAATTTGACCCAAAATGATTTATAAAATCTATACATGTTTATTATATAACTTAAATATAGTCGTTTTATATTTTTTTAATATATTTATCAGATTTTATTAGGGTAAATGATACAAGTCATTTAAATAAAAATTTATTAAAATTTATATATGATAAAATATACTTTTATGTATCTCAATTAATAAAATTATAAAGTTCACTTAATATTATAAAAATATAGTGATATGTATTATTATTGTAATTATATTACTTGTGGTAAAAATATCTTTGTATCACACATTTATTTGATAAAATAATATTGATAATAATAATAATAATAATAAGTAAAAGTTGTATTATTTTGTAATAATAATAATAATAATAATTATTATTCTACAAATAATAATAACAATATTTATTTTTACTTATGATGATATTAATTTTTATAAAATTATAATTCTAATAATGATAATTTTAATAATAACGATACTTTTCAATAACAATGATATTTCTATTAAAAATGATAATTTTAATAAAAATGATAGTTTTAATATTAATGATGCTTTTAATAATAATAACGATAAAAATAATAAAATGATAGTTTTGATAAAAATAGTAATTATTTTAATAATAATAATAATAATAATAATAATAATAATAATAATAATAATAATAATAATAATAATAATAATAATAATAATAATAATAATAATAATATTGATTATTAGATAATAATAATAATGATGATAATAACGACGATAACGATACCGATAACAATACGATAACAATAACGATAATGATAACGATAACGATAACGATAACGATAACGATAATCATTTTAACAATAATACTTAAAATTATAGATAATTCAATTGACGATAACTTTTAATCAGTTCATCGAAATCATACACTTTCTAAATGAAAAGTTATTAATTTTCACCAGCTTTCCAATGACATGCATACCATATACATTATCTCAATCGCATATGTATCAAATTCATGATTTATTATAAACTATCTAATGACAAAAATTTAACATACAAGCATGCATAATCATATATACTCGAGCACTAGTCAGGGATACACTATTCATATATAAAAGTTAAGTTATGAGTGCTTACGTATCAATATTGTGGTTCAATATTGCACGAAAGTACGTAGACGTAACGGAGATGATAAACACTAGTTTGACCTCTCAAGCATACCCCCGAACCATACCCATAACCTCCAAAGCAATAACCCATAATTTCCTTAGCTCTATCCCCTTCAAAAACTCATTTTGAAAACATGCGAGCAGAACCTCGTCGTAGTATTTTATGTATAATACTACTAATAATATTACCTTAATAATACGAATGCTAATACTAATAAGATTAATATTGATAATCTTAATATTAATAATATTAATAATATAAATATATTTATATATAGAGAGAGAAAGAAGTCGAGAGGCAGAGATGAAATGAATTGAATGAATTCAAAACTGAAACGAGCGAGCTTTATACATCTTTTGGCCATCCACTCACCATGCGATCGCATGGGAAATGTGAGGGGAAACCATGCGATCGCATGGCCCCCTAGTTTCAGCTCATATACGCGTTTAAATATCTTACAGACACTTCTTTATTATTATTATATATATTATATTTAATTTATATAATTATTTATATATTATATTAAATTCATGTGCATAGTTAATTTGTAAATTTAGTTCCAATGACTCGTACGTTGTCACTCGACTTATGTCTCGGTTTTGGTTTCTCGAACGCATTCTCGTATACTTAGAAAACTAGTACTTTATGTTACGCGACGTGTACCTTTTTCAATAATTAGACTTAACCACTGATAGACTATATTACTCAAGGTATAACTTATACATTTGAGTATTTTGGTCATTTGCTTCAAAAAATCAATGTCTCATTGTTTATCAAAGTATATTATTTTAAATCAAACGTTTTTATGACTAAGTTAATTTTATCATCTCGTAAAATATATATATTTTCATTTAGAAATATAAATTTATATATTAGAAATATTTATTTATCAAAATATATTTAATTCAAAATGTCTTATATCTCAGTTGATATTATATTTTTGTATATATATATATATATATATATATATATATATATATATATATATATATATATATATCACCATTTAAAATATAAACTTGTACACATTATATATATAATTGAAATATTTATTTAATAATATTCTATTCTAGTTCTTCAAAAATAATTTATATTTCAACGTTCAATATATATAATTTAAAATCGTTTAAATAATAGACATTATTATATCACCTAACGTTTATTTTCTAGAACTTAATTTGATATAATTCATTTATGCGCCAACGTTTATTTTAACTTCAAACGTTCTAAAAATCAATCGAATCGAATAACCAAATGTTACTATTGTTTATTTAACTAATTTTGAAATCATATATATTCAATTTTCATAAACACGTTTTAAATACACGATGCAAGTTATTTATATATATAGTTCTAACAATTTACATTCTGACTTATTGTATATATTCAACTTCATTCTTTAAAAGGTTTCATCTATATCATAAACGTTTTTAATAATATGAAAACTAAATAATTATCTTATCAAAGACACGAGGCAATCATTGCATTGAAAGTTAAGCAGGAATCTCTACTAACCTTTGTCCAGCTATCATTAATTGACATATTTTTTCTTACTTGTAAATCACATTACCATTTTCCGAATAATGTTAAAATGGAAAGATTTCTCAATTCAACGTGGACCTCACAACAGAGACCCGTAATCATATCATAATGTATTTGATAATTCAATCATTTGATTTTATCTTTTACTTCTGACAATAAAAATATTGAAACAAATATGTTCATATAAGGTATTATACATCTAATACTTTGTTAACGTTTTCCATTAATATACTATATATTTTATATGTACATCAAGTTAAATATAATTTTTTGTGAATCGTTGGAATAGTCAAAGGGTAATTGAACATATGAACATAGTTCCAAAGTTTTCAAGATTTTAACATTACAGACTTTGCTTATCATGTCGGAAATATTGCGCCATATAAAGATTAAGTTTAAATTTGGTCGAAAATTTTTGGGTTATCACAGTACCTACCCGTTAAAGAAATTTTTTCCCGAAATTTGATTAGGATGGTCATGGCTGATGATAAGTATGTTTTCATGACGCATATGGGCTGAAAATTAGAGTTTTATTCTCATTGAATAATATAGATAAAACAATTCGATTTTTGTGAAGAGTACGAGTGAAGCTATCACAAAAGAGTGAAATGAATAAATGCAAGTTCGTCTTAACTGGTGATGTAGTCCCGGTTGATTTTCGGAATTCAAGGGATTTGAAGAAAATTTTCGTAATAAGATTTGGTTCTTCAGTAATTAAGAAAATTAGGATCCTCTTTGGTTAAATGCGATAATCTGTCTCGATTGCTCTGTTGGATATTTCACTATAAATCCACTCCCTTCGTTTCCTTATTTCCACAGCTTACACCTTCTATTTTTTCTCCCTCAATTCATATTTTAAAGCATTCGTCAATATGCTTCATCCAGTTCTGATTCTTGATATACTCCTAACTTTCATATCTATCATTCTCCTTTTTCATCTACCGCTGGAGGAATATATTCATTTCTACTATACTCTTAGTTTTATAATGTTTTTAGTTCTCCCGTGTCTTTACGTTGCAATACTTATTGATATACATGGTTTGTAATTTATGTGTTGTTGTTGGGCTTTATATCTTTCCTTATTTTTCGATGTCTCTGCTTCCGTCTTTCTATAATCATCAACATCCACAGTTAATGTTTTCTCCTATTTGCTGATACTCCATTTCTATTATAGAGCTTCATTCTTTTGTTTTCTCTTCTTTCCATTAAGCACCGCATGTATTGGTCCAGAATTCATAGATATGAATTTTGGAATGAACATGGTTAATATTCTAAGAAGGAAATTTTAATGGCACGATCTTGATTTGTCAAATTACCAGAATTCCTCGGAAAAGGCCGAATCATCAAGGAAATTATTTTCTTGATATGTTTAGAGTTTAAGTAGAATTCAAGAGTCGTGTAACATGGCACATGATGGCAGTATGATCTGTGAACCTTTATCACATTCCATTAAAAACTCAGGATGACTTACTGTAATATAATCACGTTGATCAAGTGTCATTATATTATATTAACTCATGCTTCAGTTCCCAACATGTGATGGCCCCGTCAAAACACTTAACGGCTCCGTCACTTGGTCTCACAGCTTGATCGAACTTAAATGAATTTAACAAACGATATTGCATTCTTTTATTTCAAAAGTTTCCCAAAAAGGAAAGCATACCAAAATATGTAGTTTAAAAGTAACCCAACATAATAATTAACCAAAGTTGACATAAAACATTGTCAACAAACCACAAGTTTAAATTATCCAAAAACAGAATGCAAGCTTAAGTTTCATAAATTGTTTCATTAAAATCTGCCTAAATGCATGCAGACTCTTCTAAACACAGCGGAAGCATCACATAAATTCAAGTACCTGTAAAAACATGCGAGTAAACTGTCAACACAAAGGTTGAGTGAATTATAGGTTTAAATAATTGAATAAACTTTAGACCACAAGATTTAAAAATGTTAGAAAACATTAAACATTATTCCATTAACAATGAGCCACCTGGTAACCACTTAACCCTTTATTTACCCTTGCCAAACACAATAACAATATACACTGGACAGTGTATCTACAACAAAATACGAAGTACTAAACATTCTGATTATAAATTGCTAGCGCGACTAGCTCGAAATGGGGTTGTCAAACCCGATAGATCTATCCGTAGGATTCGCGTTCACCGGTAGAAACCAATGATTACAGTTACTAGACTAGGGAATATTTTTGTCCAACTCACAATGAATAATTTAAATTTAATTGTCACTTGTGTCTAAACGTGAAATAAAATGCATGTAATCACATCCCAAAAATATACTTTGAAAAGTATGTAAAAACGGGACTATAACTCACCTTGAATGCACAGTAGATCACAGATACTCAAATAGCGAAATAAACAGCAAGTAACCGCGTACTCAACCTAGAGATACATGTTGGTCAATATCATGTCTAAAAAGACTAAGACCATTCGTGCCATTACTACAATTCTAAGTGTTCAAGTCTAGTACAAAAATTGAACACGTTCTTTTAACTAAACAGTGTTATTTAATTGTGACCGTTCGAGAAGTCATCATCATTTAATTTATAATCGTTGTTAGTTTATAATAGTAATTTAACTCAACAAAATTCACCAACCTTGCACCTTATTCTTAATTAAATTAAGAATTAACATTATTTCAAGCACAATATATTAATTGTATTAATTGGGACCCGGTTTAAGTCTTGACATTTTAATAGCACACCAACATTTATGTAACTATTTAAAAAAAATGTATTCTATAAATCTGTTTATTTTTTTATTTTTTAAAAAAATAAAAACTTTCGGTGTAATATATGTGACCACATCCCATTCATTCATAATATAATATTAGGTTTATTTGTATCATCACATATTCTAGAGACCAAAACATAATACATATATATATATATATATATATATATATATATGTATCTAGAGTGACTACATGTTTTCATCTCTGATGTCGAACGAGGTGTATATAAAATAGCTTATATTTTATTAGGAAATACTATTAAATACGATACAATTTTACACAAGATATTTATTTATTTATAGAATGGATATACTTAAACCTTGCTACAACACTTATAGGCAGTGTACCTAATCGTACAGTAGTGTAGTTTTTAGTAAGTCCGGTTCGTTCCACAGGGAAATCTTTAAACAAAGCTCAACGCTCTATTAGTTTACTTTTATAAAAATACAAATATATATATAAGTAATATTATTATTATAAAGGGGGGTTTTTACCGTTTAATGACCGGTTTGTCGATTTTAAGACTTTAGTCGCAGTTAAAACCTAATGTAAAATATAAAATAAATACAAGACTTAAATTAAAGCGTAAAGTAAATAACGATAATGAAATTGCGAATAATAAAAGTGCGATAAAATAAACTTGCGATAATTAAAAAGTACGATAATTAAAAGTGCGATAAAATAAATTAACAATTAATAAAATGCGATAATTAGAAGTGCAATTAAATATAAAATAAAGGAAATAAAATATGATATAAAAGAATTATGCTTATTTAAACTTCCGTAATCATGATGTTTGACGTGTTGATTTTAGTTTTATGCCCATGGGTTAATTGTCCTTTGTCCTGGATTATTCAATATGTCCGTCTGGTTTTTGTCCATAACAGTCCATCAGTCATAAATATAAATTGCAAGTGTCCTTGTCAAATTATTATTATACCCGAAGTTAAATATTCCAACTAATTGGGGATTCGAATTGTAACAAGGTTTTAATACTTTGTTTAATGAATACACCAGGTTATCGACTGCGTGTAAACCAAGGTTTTACTACTTTGTTAACAATTACACCAATTACCCTTGAATGTAATTTCACCCCTGTTTTAATTATTCTAGTGGCTATTAATCCATTCCCGTGTCCGGTTAAATGAACGATTATTCGTACATATAAATACCCCGCCCATCGTGTCCGATCGAGTGTATATGGTAATTTATAGGGACGCCCAATTGTAAATCTTTATATTAACATTAACAAACTTTCATTTAGTTAAACAAATATAAAGCCCATTAATAGCCCATAGTCTAATTTCCACAAGTGTCGTTCTTTTGTCCAAACCCCAATTATGGTACAAAGCCCAATTACCCCATTTTAGTAATTAGCCCAACATCATGATTACTTCGTTTTAAATAAGCATAATAATAACTTAGCTACGAGACATTAATGTAAAAAGGTTGAACAAAACTTACAATGATTAAAAATAGCGTAGCGTTACACGGACAGAATTTCGACTTACACCCTTACAACATTCGCTAACATACCCTTATTATTAGAATTATAATTAAAATTAAAATATAAATTATAAATATAAATATATTTACGTATGAATGAGAAGAAAAAAAGATGATGAAATTTGATCAGAATTCGGTTGGCTTTATAGCCAGAGTTGAAAATTGGGGCTCCGCGACTCGCGGCAAAATGCCCTTAAAACTCCGCGAGTCGCGGAGATATATTTACAGCTCACACCCTTGGAGTTTCTTGCTGCCGACGGTTTTTAATATATATATATAATATATATATAATTAATATAATTAATTATATATTATATTATATTTATATATATAGTTAACTTGTAATTTTTAGTCCGTTGCGTCGAGCGTTAAGAGTTGACTCTGGTCCCGGTTCCAGATTTTCGAACGTCCTCGCGTACAATTTAATATCTTGTACTTTGCGTTTTGAATCTTGTACTCTTGTGATTTCGAGACGTTTCTTATCAATAATTGGAACCTTTTTGATTGTCTTTTGTTCTTTTGAGCTTTTTGGTCGTTTGCGTCTTCAATTCGTCGAATCTGTCTTTTGTCTTCACCTTTTATTATTTAAACGAATATCACTTGTAAATAGAACAATTGCAACTAAAAGCTTGTCTTTCTTGAGGAATAATGCTATGAAATATATGTTCGTTTTTAGCATTATCAATCTCCAAGTACCAAACGAACAGAGCAAGCCATGTACTTTTAAAAAAAAAAAAAAAATTATTTATATTTCTTTTTTTTTATCTCCTTTTTTTTTCATTAAAAAAAATAATATATTCTCTATATTTTGTAACTAGTAATAAACTTCTAATATACAAACGATCAGACGCTATAAACTTTTAGATCCTATTTGATTTGTTTAAATCCCCAAAGTTCATGTACCGTAACCGAAACTAACGGTTTAAATCGATTAATCCATGATGAGTTTCGTTTGATTCATTCACATATAGTGGAAGTAGATGACCAACACATATTAAAACATGTATATTTAATCTTCAATATATTTTATTTCAAACCCTTTTTTTGTACTAAAACATATAAAAGGACGTTAGTAATAAAGCAAAAAAAAAAAAAAACATCTAATTCCCAACCCGTTAATTTAAGTCTCGATAGTTTGCGTATTATAGCCCAAACCAACGACTTCATTATTTGATCTAGGTTTGTTTTGATTGGTTTCATTTCTAGATACAGACACTAGATGGTTAATACAACCTACTAATATGAAAATATTTAGATTAGTATAAGGTTTACCTTGAAATCGAAACCGTATACGTATTAAATTTTAGCACGAAACTTCTCGTTCACGGTGCGTATCACACAATGGACGCCTAGATATTACAACTTCAAGTTTGCATTTAGGTGAGGAGGTATATGGTTATGTGAGATATACGGTGAAAGAATGGTACATCAATTGAAAATGATAGGCATATCTCCTACATGTATATGTAGTCAATGAGAAAATACATTTCAAAAAAAAAAAAATTAAAAGATTTGCTTTATAATTTGGAATGTCGTGTGACAATGAAGGAATAGATAATGCAATTGACGAAATGAGTTGGACGTGATTAAGTTTCCAGCCAAGTTACTAAATTTAAGTTTCATGTATTAAAAGAGAAGTCAACCTCTTATATCCTATCCATGAATATATTTGTTTATTAATAGAACGAATTTCGGTTATCACAAATTTTGTTAAGGACCAAAGTCTTAATATTTTGAAAGACAACGAAACTTTGAAGTATTAGATCATATCATATGAAGAAAAAAAAATAGTTTCTATGGACCTACACTTAAGAGTTAATAATAGAGATGGTTTCTCTAGATTAAAGTCAAAATTTGAAACTAGAAATCTTAAGCATAAGAATATGCTACACATAAATATTATAAAAAAAAATTTATAATTAAATATAATGTAGTAATGTTATTTAATCCAATAGAAGACATAGTAGTCAATTAACGGGTACGAAACAATAAACCACTAATGGTCTCGAAAGGTCGTCTGGTTTGAAAACCGAAATGGTTCGCCGGATAGAAATCCACGACACGTAGAAACGTACAATTTAAATACGAATACAAATATTCATATAACACATAATAATTAATATATTATTACTAAAATAATAATATAAGTCATAGAAATGATGTGGCACGAATAACAATTAACGGGCGTTAAATAATAAACGGTAAAAGATAATGTAAAAAGTAGGGTCGTGACAGTACCTTCCCGTTACAGAAATTTTGTCCCGAAATTTAAGCAGGTGCAGGGGTTGACTCAGCATCTAGGAACAAATGCGGGTACTTCTGCTTCATCTGATCTTCACGCTCCCAAGTGAACTCGGGACCACGTCTGGCGTTCCATCTAACCCGGACAATAGGAATTCTACTCTGCTTAAGAGTCTTAACCTCTCGGTTCATAATTTCAACAGGTTCCTCAATAAAATGTAGTTGCTTATCAACATGAAGTTCCTCCAAAGGAATAGTCTTATCGGCCTCGGCCAAACACTTATTTAAATTCGATACATGAAAAACATCGTGAACATCACTAAGTTCTTGTGCAACTTAAAATGATATGCCACTGGTCCAACTCTCTCGATAATCTCAAACGGTCCAACAAAACGAGGACTCAACTTTCCCCTTTTACCAAAACGTATCACACCTTTTCAAGGTGAAACCTTTATCATAAAACGGTCACCAACTTCAAATTCTACATCTTTCCTTCCCTTATCGGCATAACTCTTTTGCCGACTTCTGGCAGTTCTCAATCTTTCCTTAATCTGTACGATCTTCTCGGTAGTCTCATGGATAATTTCTGGACCGGTGAGTTGAGCATCCCCAACCTCATTCCAACAGACAGGAGACCTACACTTCCTACCATAAAGAGCTTTAAACAGTGCGGCTTTAATACTTGCATGATAACTGTTGTTATAAGAAAACTCAGCTAGCGGCAAATGTTTATCCCACCCATTACCAAAATCAATAACACACGCTCGTAACATATCTTCTAACGTCTGAATGGTCCTTTCACTCTGACCATCCGTTTGGGGATGATAAGTGGTGCTCATATCTAACCTAGTTCCCAAGGCTTCCTGTAAAGATCGCCAAAACCTCGATACAAATCGACTGTCTCGGTCCGAAATAATGGATACAGGAACACCATGCCTAAAAACAATCTCCTTCAAGTACAAACGTGTGAGCTTCTCCATTGAATCTGTTTCCCTAATCGGCAAAAAGTGAGCCGACTTAGTGAGTCGATCTACAATCACCCAAATAGTGTATAACAACCCGGAAATTTTCAACTAAATTTAAACCTAGCTTCGACAAATTCCGACAAATTCACGAACCATTATTCGTAAATAATTACGCATTTATATTAAATTGTTATAATTAATATTAATATCATTTTTAATATATCACTAATCATTATTTACAAGTATTACTACTACAAATATTATTAATGTTGTTATTATTAATAATTATTAATAAAATTAATATTATTAGTATTATCATTTTTACTAAAAGTGATAAGATTATTATAAATATCATTATTAATACAAATTTTTATTAATATTAATAATAATATTATTAATAGTATTATTAACATGTTATAATGATTATTATCATTAATTATAATTAAAATTATCATTCTTATTATTAACATTGTAATATTAATATTATTATCATTAATGTTATTATTATTTATCATTAATAATAATAATATTATTATTATTATTATAATAATTATTATTAGTATTATTATTAATATACTTATTTATTATTAATACTAAATAAATAAATAAAAATTTGATAGAGACATATATATATATATATATATATATATATATATATATATATATATATATATATATATATATATATATATATATATATATATATATATATATATATATATATATATATATATATATATAAAACGGGTTCCAGTCCTTTTCCTATCTTTTTCTTGATTGAATTACACGATTGAATCCACAAGTAAATTAGGTATTAATCCGCTTTTTATTTTTAAATTTGATAGTATCTGCTTTTTAATTTTTTATCTGCTTTTTAATTTTTTTTTTTGCCAACGTGATCCTATCTGATTCTGTGTCGACAATTATAACATTATAAAACAATCGGTAATTGCTTATTGTTAGGAGAATCAAGTAAGTTCCATTATCAATTATCAATTACAAAAAAAAGAGAACACTGCATCGTTAAAATTAAACAGAAAACCATTTATAAAAGCTCGACCTCTGTTGTTGTTTAATTTTTCAAAACCTTGAATCTGAACCGAATTTTCAAAATGTATTAATACAATCTTGTTAGGAATCCTTCATTCATACTATCTGTAAAATTCCAAGTTCCAATTCCTTCTATCGGTTCCGAATTTGTGAAGTCAAAATTAAATTGAAAAAGTTAACAAATTTGTTCTTCACGAAATTTGTTTTTGTCTTGATATTTCTGTTGAAATTAAGGATTCACAAAGATTCTAGGAGGGATTTAGAACTTATTTTGTTTAGAAATCGTGGCCTAAAACGTCCTTAAATCCAAAAATCAAATATTGAGTTTTTTTTTACCGACGGCAGTAGCAGCAACACTCTTTAAAAAAATTTTTATTTTTTTCTGTTATAATAATTCAAACACCCCACATTTTATTGTTTATGATTCGTTTATAATTCATAAATACATTTTGAAGTTTACTTCGATTTGAAATTTGTGAAGAAGAAGAAGATATAGAAACAGATTTATAATCGGGTTAAATATATTAGGATGGTAATTAAATTCAGGAAAACAGAGATGGTACAATGGTTAAGGGTGTTTGACTAATTTCGAGAGGTCACGGGTTCGAGCCTCGCCTTGGGCATTTCTTTTTGATAAACTTCTAAAGGTAGTTTTTTTTATCAAGTTTTTATTTTATTTATTAATTATATTATTATTAGCATTATAATTATTATCATCATTATTATTATGATTTTAATCATTATTATTATTACTAGTACTATAACTATTATTATTATTACTAATAAAAATTACCAAGTATTATTAACATAACTAAAGTTAACAATTTCAATTACTATTATTATTATTATTGTTACTACTAAAACTATTATTACTAGTATTATTAGTAGTGTTATTATTGTATTATTATTATCATTTTAAATATTATTATCATTATTATGATTAGAATTATTATTATTATTTTGAAAACAATACAAATTGTTGTTATTATCATTTTACCACTAGTATAATTATTGTTATCATTATTAATATTATTATTGTTATAATTATTATTACTATCAGTATTTTTATTACCCTTATAATCAAATACAACTTTTGATTATCAATATTAATATTATTTTACTAAATAGATATTATGTATATAAAAACGTATTTACGATTAATATTACATATAAGTATGTATTAACCATATTATCAATTTTATACGAATATTCATATATAACAAATTAGATATTTTTAAAACAAACAAAATATATATTAATATAATTCTATAAATATTTATCATTTTAAATACATATACACAAATTAAATATATATAATATATAATATAAGTTATAATATGTGAAATTGTTTAATTACGATTATACTTTTTAATATATATAAAACTGATATAGGTTCGTGAATCCAAGGACAACCATGTACTTGTTCAAGTGTTATCATACGCATATCATACAAACTATCGTATCGTGAGTTTTCATAGCTCCCTTTTTATCTATATTTTTGGGCTGAGAATATATGCGCTACTTTTATAACTGTTTTTATAAAACGAATACAAATACTAAAATTGATTTTTCGTGAGTTTTCATAGCTCCCTTTTTATATATTTTTGGGCTGAGAATACATGCGCAACTTTTATAACTGTTTTACACGTATCAACTATTAAACTGTGATATGTTGGGCTATGACCAGCAAGTCCCCAACCGACAAGTATAAACGATAACTTGTTACGGGGCAAACTTGAAAGTCTAGTCTAAATACAAGTACCAACTATTAAACTATGATATGTTGGGCTATGACCAGCAAGTCCCCAACCGATAAGTATAAACGATAACTTGTTACGGGGAAAACTTGAAAGTCTAGTCTAAATATCAGTACCAACTGTTAAAACTATGCTATACCCGGCTATGTCCGACTAAGTCCCTACAGTGATATTTTTAATTGCTGCGGCATTCTTAATTATTGGGGATAGGCCTATCGGGAGTAACGTCCCCGATACATTTGACTAAGTCTTTGTATTACTTGATAATGAAATTAAACGACAAGGACAGAACAACTTGTCACGGGGCAAACAACGTTTAGTCTAAATATCACGCACTGGCATAACTTTTGATCCTACGGGAGATCAACTTTACAAACTAAATCTTGTGGTCTATATCTATTACTGAAATCATTATTTATGACAAACCTATGAACTCACTCAACCTAGTGTTGACTTTTTAAGCATGTTTATTCTCAGGTACTTAAATATTGCTTCCGCTGTATATCTACTGCTTTGATGATGATTGCTTGCTATGCTTGAAGTCTTCATTACATATCATATCAACTAAAGACATATTTATCTTCCGCTGCAAAACTCAACAAAACGTCTCATGTAGAGTCGTTCTCGTTTATACAACTGTGATTTGATATAATTAGACACAAATACCCCAGGCCCTATTTGGGGGTGTCACAGATTGGTATCAGAGCCAGGTTGTTGTAGAGAACTAGGATTGCATTTTACGTGTGCCTTATACCATTAGATACCTTAGCAATGTAGGACTACAATTTTCCTTGACCATAGTGCTTTCAATTGATGCCTTTAACTGTTAAATGCTACACTATGCCTTAGAAACTATGCTTATTAAATTCTTTAATATTTCTTAGAATGCCGAGCCAATCAGAGAATTCTGTCTACTCTCCAATTATGCCACCACATTCAAATGTGATACCTGTTGATTCTGCTGACTCTGGCTCTAATCATTCACCGGTATACAAACCAACGAGTACTTCTGAATGGGAAGCTATTCAATGCCTTCCTAACTACAATGGTGACTACTCAGGCTACGAGCCCGAAAAAGAGCCTATTGAGGAATCGTCTAAAAACTTATCTCTAAAGAGAAAGCAAACCGAAACCGCTACTGCTGATGAAGCCGGTCCATCAAAAAGGGCTAGCTCACCATCTCGTGAAAACATCGCTCAGATAGAGGCACGTCTAAATAACCTAGAGAAAGAAATCAAAATCTTGAAAGAGATCATCATAAAATCCTTCGAAACTCGAACTGAAAGGCTAGAAGAACTTGTAAAGTATTACACAGAAAAATTGATGGAGAAGGTGATGAAAGTAAAGGACGATGAAGAACGCAATACCCGCTGGGGAAAACAATCGCTTGCCTATTTGAGAGAAGATGTTGACATTAAATTTAAGATGGAGGAAGACCACATGAATAGTCAACTTTCTATGAGGGACTACATGTATCATGTAATCAACAATGATGTTTCCAATCTTTATGATAACCTTGAGTATCTTTATGAGGAACAAAAGGAGAAGAACGAGAAAGTTGAAAAGTTTATGAAGAAGGTTGAGGAAGAAAAGAAGAAATATGAAGACTACTTCAATCTTAATATTTCCTAGTTATTTTTCCTATTTTCTATCTATATAAAGGCTAGGCCTTAAACTATTTCTATCTCCAGATCATGTAATAAGAAGGCTTGTTTAAAGCTTCAATAAAATAAAGTGTTTCGTTTATATCATATTCATCTTTATTTCACTTAAATTTTTATGACCTATCAGATTTATCAAACTTCTATACACCCTTATGTTATTGAAGATAATTAGCTCCTGCTACTTTAAATACTCACGTATCTTATGCCTTTATGCATCGGTTTACGAAATGCATCGGTTTACGAACCAGAAAAAAAAATCACTGGGTTATCACAGTATACGAATTGAAATTCTTTAATCAATATCTGATTACAAACTTATTATTTATAATCTCAACACGTCATACCACCATTATTACATAAATGGATGACACATCATATCTTATCATATCTTATTATGTCTATCCCAGTAAACTTTGTCTACCACTTTTCCTAAATTCTCTCCGTAAATTATGGAAATCTTTTTGCTATAAATACATATTCAAGGAGACGAATATATCATTCAGTATTCAATACCCATTTCATATCAAACCCTATTCCAAACATATAATATGAATTTATCAAACTCTTCAAGCTCCCACGGCAGCGTAACCGGAACAAACGAACCAATCAGCCATCATTTTTTCTGGATGAATTGGGGATGGGTTCGTAGCCGACTCAATCAATGGAGGCAATAAGAAGGTGATCCCTTCCACCAATCAAATTCACCTCTTGGCGAAGAACCTGAATCACTTACCGGCGAACCAGTCCGAAACACTATTTTCTCTCTTATTTCTAGGGTATCCCGTCACGAATATATAATATCGAAGATTCTAGATCTTATACACCCCCTTGTTCCAACTGCCAATCATCCCGGAATAATAGAAGAAGTCAATGAGCTTCGCGCTCGAGTAGTGGCTCTGGAGAATATGGTGCGAAACCTACGAACACCAGCAGCAGCAGCACCAGCAGCATAACCAGTACCACAAATACCATCAACATCACCACCAACAACATCAGCTTCATCAACAACAACATCTGCATTCCATGCCTCAACATCACACTCAGTACCACAAACATCAACATGATACGCCCTATAGATACCAAGGAATATTAGTAATAATGAGTTAAGATGTATTGACTCATTCTTCGTGAAGAATTATATATGTATACCTTATATATATGATTTGGAACAATAATAAATCTTGTCGTACTAAGCAATTACGTGTGAATCTCAACTAGTATGTACTACTTGGTTAATTCATATCACTAATATGCTATGATGTACACCCTTCGTTAATGATTTAACAATTGTTAATCACTGCTTCAACACAATAAACTCCATTTCATAATAAATCAAGTGTAACGATGAATGTATTAATTCATAACTTCATTAGAAAAATATTTCGCGACAATTATGAAATCTCTAAGGTTTTGGAGATTATTTACTCTCGTTCCAAACCGTAAATCAGATGAGTTTAATTTATATTAACTCATTAAATCCCTGATTATATCTGAAGAATACATATATAATTGTAAATTCTGTTGTACAAACTGTTAATTGTGAAAATATTTTAACGGGTAGGTAAAACCCGAGAAATATTTACATCTCACATTAATACACTGTACATTCTTCAATTTCGACTCATAAATCATTAATTATACGCACTACCTTCACAATGATACAGAATCATCTTCATACAAAATCAATTACACATTCTAAAATTAACATATCGGGATTCAAGTAAAGCTTTAGCAGGTGTTATCTTCCTAAAGATCACTACATTCACGAATTATATTCTGCAAAGAATTATCACATCAAACCACCGAAATTATCATTCACTTTTAAAATCAATAACGCCTATTCGGCAACCATTAGATCCGTTAACGATTACAATCAGCGTTTAATCATCTAAAAATAAAATTTCTTAAAACCATCTCGAATTGATAACCAATGAGTCAGACATGGTAGCATTAAATGCAGAGGAAACAAAAGAATTGTCCTCGTCATTGGATTTTAGAAATTCTAAGATCACCGTATCTTTCGTTATAAATATTCTCTATATTTCTGAAGATATCTTCATAACGATTCTTGACCTCAATTAATTGTCTCCTTGCTATATCTTTATCACATCATAAAGGAAACTGATTTAGTTTCTATATTCTGTAAAATTCAAATTTAAAATATGAATGATTTGAAGTAGTGTTGGGAATTGAAGCATGAGTTAGTATAATGTAATGACGTCAGGCCAACGTGATTATATTACAGTAAGTCATGCTAAATTTTTAATGGAAGATGATGATTCGTAGATTTTATAATCATCATTTGCCATGTAACACGACTCTTACATTCTACTAAATCTCTGAACACATCAAGAAAATATATTCTTGATAGTTCTATCCTTAGTAATTCTAGTAATTTACCAAATCAAATCGTGATATTACGCTTAGAACAGTAAGCCCATTCGAAACTTCATACCTATGAATTCTGGACCATTACTCGCTTTACTTAGAGTTGAGAGGAGAATAAAAAGGCAAAGAGCTTTGACATATAAGGGAAAATATAAAGCCCGATAACGACACCGAAATCACAAACCGTGTATATCAATGCGTATAGCAATATAAAGACACGGGAGAACTAAAAACACAATAAATCCTAGAGCATAATAGAAGTAAACAGACTCCTCTGGTGGGAGTTGGAAAAGAAGGATGATTGTGGCGATAACCAATATAAGGTCAAGAACAAGAACTGGATTGAGCATATTAACAAAACTTTTGGAAGTATGAATTGAGAAAGAAAGTATAGAAGTGGTGAAGATAATGAAACGGAAGAAGCTGATTTATAGCAAAAATTCCAGACACGGCAATCGAGGTAATTCACCGCATTTAATTAAAGAAAATCCTAATTTCCGTAATTACCGGAGAATCAAATCTTATAAAGATTTTCTTTAATTCCGGAAAATCAACTTTAACTATGTCAAAAAGTTAAGGGAAACAGATATCTCCTTATTTCAATCTTTTACGATAGCTTCGTTTATACTCTTCCTATAATCGAAATATTTTATCCATATTACCCAATGTTGATAAAACTCTATTTTTCAACTCATATTCACCATTCTTGTTGTAAAGAATGACGATCTTTATCAAATTTCATGATTATGATTTTCATGAACTCTTCTCTATTTTTATTTACCCTAATATTGTGGCATAAACGCTCAAGGTTTAAATAAGCTCACTATTATTCATAACACATTTCATGTGTCTTGAAATGCTTGTATAGCACCATCATCCCTTTTGAGGATAACCTAGTCAAATGACACTCTTGTTAATCCTTTAAATAACCTTCGTATTAATAATAAAATGCACTTCGTAAAATTTATGAATCGTAAGATTTAAAATCTTAAAACAAAACAATATTCTATCTGGTGAACTTCACGCAAGGCCCCGAGTATACCTGGGAACGTGAAGACCAAATAAAACAAAAATATCCTCACCTGTTTACAAACAACGCCGACTGATGGCAACAACTAAAATTTCGGGACGAAATTTCTTTTAACGGGTAGGTACTATAACAACCCGGAAATTTTCAACTAAATTTAAACCTAGCTTCGACAAATTCCGACAAATTCACGAACCATCATTCATAAATAATTATGCATTTATATTAAATTATTATAATTAATATTAATATCATTTTTAATATATCACTAATCATTATTTACAAGTATTACTACTACAAATATTATTAATGTTGTTATTATTAATAATTATTAATAAAATTAATATTATTAGTATTATCATTTTTACTAAAAGTGATAAGATTATTATAAATATCATTATTAATACAAATTTTTATTAATAATATTATTATTAATAGTATTATTAACATGTTATAATGATTATTATCATTAATTATAATTAAAATTATCATTCTTATTATTAACATTGTAATATTAATATTATTATCATTAATGTTATTATTATTTATCATTAATAATAATATTATTATTATTAATATAATAATTATTATTAGTATTATTATTAATATACTTATTTATTATTAATACTAAATAAATAAATAAAAATTTGATACAGACATATATATATATATATATATATATATATATATATATATATATATATATATATATATATATAAAACGGGTTCCAGTCCTTTTCCTATCTTTTTCTTGACTGAATTACACGATTGAATCCACAAGTAAATTAGGTATTAATCCGCTTTTTATTTTTAAATTTGATAGTATCTGCTTTTTAATTTTTTATCTGCTTTTTAATTTTTTTTGCCAACGTGATCCTATCTGATTCTGTGTCGACAATTATAACATTATAAAACAATCGGTAATTGCTTATTGTTAGGAGAATCAAGTAAGTTCCATTATCAATTATCAATTACAAAAAAAAAAAAGAGAACACTGCATCATGAAAATTAAACAGAAAACCATTTATAAAAGCTCGACCTCTGTTGTTGTTTAATTTTTCAAAACCTCGAATCTGAACCGAATTTTCAAAATGTATTAATACAATCTTGTTAGGAATCCTTCATTCATACTATCCGTAAAATTCCAAGTTCCAATTCCTTCTATCGATTCCGAATTTGTGAAGTCAAAATTAAATTGAAAAAGTCAACAAATTTGTTCTTCACGAAATTCATTTTTGTCTTGATGTTTCTGTTGAAATTAAGGATTCACAAAGATTCTAGGAGGGATTTAGAACTTATTTTATTTAGAAATCGTGGCCTAAAACGTCCTTAAATCCAAAAATCAAATATTGAGTTTTTTTTTACCGACGGCAGTAGCAGCAACACTCTTTAAATTTTTTTTATTTTTTTCTGTTATAATAATTCAAACACCCCACATTTTATTGTTTATGATTCGTTTATAATTCATAAATACATTTTGAAGTTTACCTCGATTTGAAATTTGTGAAAAAGAAGAAGATATAGAAACAGATTTATAATCGGGTTAAATATATTAGGATGGTAATTAAATTCAGGAAAACAGAGATGGTACAATGGTTAAGCGTGTTTGACTAATTTCGAGAGGTCACGGGTTCGAGCCTCGCCTTGGGCATTTCTTTTTGATAAACTTCTAAAGGTAGTTTTCTTTATCAAGTTTTTATTTTATTTATTAATGTTATTATTATTAGCATTATAATTATTATCATTATTATTATTATGATTTTAATCATTATTATTATTACTAGTACTATAACTATTATTAGTATTACTAATAAAAATTACCAAGTATTATTAACATAACTAAAATTAACAATTTCAATTACTATTATTATTATTATTATTGTTACTACTAAAACTATTATTACTAGTATTATTAGTAGTGTTATTATTGTATTATTATTATCATTTTAAATATTATTATCATTATTATGATTAGAATTATTATTATTATTTTGAAAACAATACAAATTGTTGTTATTATCATTTTACCACTAGTATAATTATTGTTATCATTATTAATATTATTATTGTTATAATTATTATTACTATCAGTATTTTTATTACCCTTATAATCAAATACAACTTTTGATTATCAATATTAATATTATTTTACTAAATAGATATTATGTATATAAAAACGTATTTACGATTAATATTACATATAAGTATGTATTAACCATATTATCAATTTTATACGAATATTCATATATAACAAATTAGATATTTTTAAAACAAACAAAATATATATTAATATAATTCTATAAATATTTATCATTTTAAATACATATACACAAATTAAATATATATAATATATAATATAAGTTATAATATGTGAAATTGTATAATTACAATTATACGTTTTAATATATATAAAACTGATATAGGTTC
The DNA here is from genome assembly GCF_046630445.1 of Rutidosis leptorrhynchoides. Taxonomy (NCBI): domain Eukaryota; kingdom Viridiplantae; phylum Streptophyta; class Magnoliopsida; order Asterales; family Asteraceae; genus Rutidosis; species Rutidosis leptorrhynchoides. The sequence continues at coordinate 286,646,770 of NC_092338.1, read as the reverse complement.
GTGAATCCAAGGACAACCATGTACTTGTTCAAGTGTTATCATACGCATATCATACAAACTATCGTATCGTGAGTTTTCATAGCTCCCTTTTTATCTATATTTTTGGGCTGAGAATATATGCGCTACTTTTATAACTGTTTTTATAAAACGAATACAAATACTAAAATTGATTTTTCGTGAGTTTTCATAGCTCCCTTTTTATATATTTTTGGGCTGAGAATACATGCGCAACTTTTATAACTGTTTTACACGTATCGACTATTAAACTGTGATATGTTGGGCTATGACTAGCAAGTCCCCAACTGACAAGTATAAACGATAACTTGTTACGGGGTAAACTTGAAAGTCTATTCTAAATACAAGTACCAACTATTAAACTGTGATATGTTGGGCTATGACCAGCAAGTCCCCAATCGACAAGTATAAACGATAACTTGTTACGGGGAAAACTTGAAAGTCTAGTCTAAATATCAGTACCAACTGTTAAAACTATGCTATACCCGGTTATGTCCGACTAAGTCCCTACAGTAATATTTTTAATTGCTGCGGCATTCTTAATTATTGGGGATAGGCCTATCAGGAGTAACGTCCCCGATACATTTGACTAAGTCTTTGTATTACTTGATAATGAAATTAAACGACAAGGACATAACAACTTGTCACGGGGCAAACAACGTTTAGTCTAAATATCACGCACTGGCATAACTTTTGATCCTACGGGGATCAACTTTACAAACTAAATCTTGTGGTCTATATCTATTACTGAAATCATTATTTATGACAAACCTATGAACTCACTCAACCTAGTGTTGACTTTTTAAGCATGTTTATTCTCAGGTACTTAAATATTGCTTCCGCTGTATATCTACTGCTTTGATGATGATTGCTTGCTATGCTTGAAGTCTTCATTACATATCATATCAACTAAAGACATATTTATCTTCCGCTGCAAAACTCAACAAAACGTCTCATGTAGAGTCGTTCTCGTTTATACAACTGTGATTTGATATAATTAGACACAAATACCCCAGGCCCTATTTGGGGGTGTCACATAGTGTCATAGCCACCCGCAACTCTCTGTAACTTAGTAATAAAATAAATTGTAATTCCTTCCCACTTTCACTCGGGAATCTCGGGTTGTACCAACAGTCCAGACGGTTTTTGATGTTCAGCTTTAACCTTAGCACAGGTCAAACACTTAGCCACATACGTAGCTCCATCACCTTTCAAATTTGGCCACCAATACAGCTCTTTAAGATCATGATACATCTTTCCTGAACCAGGATGAATAGAGTACCTAGACTTATGAGCCTCATCCAAAACAAGTTGTCGCAGTTCACCAAACTTCGGAACCCAAAGACGTCCTGCAAAGTACCTAGTACCATCTGCTCGAATCTCAAATTTCTTAGCCATACCTCTTACGTTCTCTTTCATAAAATTCTATTCCTTTAAGGCTTCTTGTTGTGCCTCAAGAATCTGCCTTGCGAGGTTTGTTCTAATTGTCATATTCAAGGCTCTAAACCTGCGAGGTTCAGCCCTTTCTTTACGACTCAACGCATTCGCCACCACATTGGCCTTACTCGGATGATACAAAAGCTCACAATCGTAATCATTCAACGTCTCAATCCATCTTCGTTGTCTCATGTTCAACTGTTTCTGATCGAGGATATGTTGAAGGCTTTTGTGATATGTGTACACAGTACTCTTGACCCCATACAAATAATGTCTCCAAATCGTAAGCGCAAAAACAACGGCCCCCAACTCTAAATCATGAGTTGTATAGTTCTGCTCGTGAATCTTCAACTGGTGTGACGCATACGCAATGACTTTCTTTCGCTTCATTAAAACACAGCCAAAGCCCTAATGCGAAGCATCACAATAAACAACAAAATCATCATTACCCTCAGGTAGTGACAATATCGGAGCGGTAGTAAACTTCTTCTTTAAAATCTGAAAAGCAGTCTCTTGTTCATCCTTCCACTCGTACTTCTTCCCTTTATGCGTTAAAGCAGTCAGAGGTTTTGCAATACGAGAGAAATCTTGAATGAACCTTCTATAGTAACCTGCCAATCCTAGGAACTGACGAATCTAGGTAGGAGTTTTCGGAGTTTCCCACCTTTCAATCGCCTCAATCTTAGCAGGATCAACTTGTATCCCTTGTTTACTAACAATGTGTCCAAGGAATTGAACTTCTCATAGCCAGAATGCACACTTAGAGAACTTAGCATACAACTCTTCTTTCCTCAACAGATCAAGCACTAACCTCAAATGTTCTTCGTGCTCTTCATCACTCTTCAAGTAAATAAGGATGTTGTCGATGAACACAATAACGAACTTGTCCAGATAGGGTCTACACACACGGTTCATGAGGTCCATGAACATAGCAGGTGCATTTGTCAATCCGAACGGCATAACAAGAAATTTAAAGTGACCGTAACGGGTGCGAAAAGCAGTTTTCGAAACATCAGATTCTCTAACACGCAACTGATGATAGCCGGAACGAAGATCGATTTTTGAATAAACAGATGAACCCTGAAGCTGATCGAACAGATCATCAATTCTCAGAAGGGGATAACGGTTTTTAATAGTAAGCTTGTTCAACTCACGATAATCAATGCACAAATGAAAAGAACCATTCTTCTTCTTAACAAGCAGAACAGGAGCTCCCCAAGGGGATGAACTAGGACGAATAAAACCTTTGTCTAACAACTCACGAAGTTGACTTGACAATTCTTGAAGTTCGGAAGGCACAAGACGATAAGGAGCACGTGCTACGGGAGCAGCACCAGGAACAAGATCAATTTGAAATTCTACCGCGCGTTGCGGCGGAAGGCCAGGTAAATCTTTGGGAAATACCTCAGGAAAATCTCTAACAATATGAACATCTCCAACACTCTTCATTTCTTTATCGGAATCAACAACATGAGCTAGAATAGCATGACAGCCCTTGCGAAGATGTTTAAGAACTTTCAAGCAGCTAATAAGATTTAACTGTCTGCATTTCTTATCTCCAAAAACCATCAGCGGCTCTCCAACCACATTAGTAATACGAATAGCTTTATCATAACACACAATCTCAGCGCGATTCGTAGATAACCAATCCATCCCAATAACAATGTCAAAACTACCAAGTTCAATCGGTACCAAATCTATCTCAAAATCTCTACCAGCCAAATTAATGTTACATTTACGATACACAGTCTTAGCAGTAAGCACTTTACCATTAGCTATTTCAACAATATAAGTATTGTCTAAAGGAGTTAACGATGTTTTGATTTTTGGACTTAATTTACTTGACACAAAACTCAAATCAGCCCCTGAATCAAATAGTACATAAACTGATAAATCGTTGACCGAGAACGTACCCGTAACAAGTTTAGGATCTTCCTCAGCATCTCTAGCATTAATGTTGAACGCTCTACCACGTGCAGTCTCTGCAGTCTTCTTGTTGGGACAGGCATCACGGAAATGCCCCGGCTTCCCACACTCGTAACAAACTCTCTGATTACCACCATTATTCGGCTTTCCATTACTATTACCATTCCCACCTCTATTACCAGCATTATTATTACCACCAGCAGCAGGAGGAGTAGAACCCGGCAGAAGCACTGTACAATCTTTTGCAATGTGTCCCTGCTTGGAACACCTCTTACAAGTAACGGTACAGTAACCATCATGAGCTTTGTAACATCGAGGACACACACGCTGACTGCGGTTATTCGAACCAGAAGTATCCTACTTTTTCTGCTGACCTTGGCTTTGATTGCGGTTATTATCCCACTTTCTCTTCCCATTATCAGCTTTCTTAACAGTCTCTTCACTGGGTTCGGTTACAGCAGCCTTGCTTCTTCTCAAGATCTTATCATTCAACTTATGAGCCATAGACATCGCGGCCTCAGTTGTCTGGGGCTCACTAGATTCAACTCCATGTTCAATTTTCTCGGACAATCCATCAATGTAAGCTTCAATCTTAAGATTCTCATCGGCATAAACATTAGGGCACAACAAAGTCAACTCGAAGAACCTCTGGTCGTAGGCATCTAATTCGGTGCCCTTCATTTTCAAGTTTTTAAGTTCAACCTCTAACTTCTTAAGCTCACCCCTAGGACGGTAGTGGGTGATCATTCTTTCCTTGAAATTATTCCAAGTTAAACCATAAGCCACATCATTTCCTAAACTGTTAACCAAGTTGTTCCACCAGGTCAATGCACTATCCTTCAAAGTGCAGCTAGCAAAACTAACCTTTTCCTCCTCTCGGACTCGACTAACCCTGAAAATAGACTCGATTTTCTCGAACCAGTGGGTAAGTCCTATGGGTCCTTCTGTACCACTGAATTCCTGTGGGCGACTTTCCATAAATGTTTTGTGGAAGCATCCCACCTGATTGTTGTTCTTATTAGCATTTGCATTAGCATTCGCTGCCATAGCAGCAGCTATCCCTTCGGTAACAAGACGTTGGATACGGGCTTCGTTGGATTCTCTAGGAGGCATGATCTACAAAACAGAATAACACAACCGTTAGTACTAAGAATAATACCAGTGTTATAAAGGAATAGATCGAACACAAAAAGATTAACCATTAAAATAATAGTCAGTAACCACTATGTGTAATAACATGACAGTTATGATTGTTATAGAAATAACCACCACATGCATACATATTTTATGATAACATCATACAACATACATAGCACCTAACATACATGATCTACATTACGCATAATATAACATGCCAAGAGTCACAACATCAGAAATAAAATGTGATAATGATAATAGATGTCATAAAAATAACCATCCATACATAATGAAAAACATCCCATAACAAAACCTTAATAAAATCCTCGGCAAAACACCGTACATAATCCAAAAATGTATGTATGAAAGGACATTAATTTTTTATGAAATAAGTAATCAATCATGAATCATTATATGACATCTGCTTAGAGCGAGTGTGATAAGCTGGGCCAGCATGAGTCTCAGCAGAAGGCTCATACTTCCGCAACTTTCCTTTCACTTCTTCCAACTCTTCCTTCAAACCACGAACTGTGCTCTCTAGAGCCTCGAACCTAGCATCAACTTCACGGTTACGCTTACGAGTCTCGAACCCAACATTGTTCTTGAAGCTAACAAACGAATCCATACTAGCTCGAATCTAGTCCATCATCTGGTTGTATGGCAAAGTACGCATACAATCACTAAGAGCATTAATACGCGTCACTTCATTGTAAGCCCTGTTCATATGAGTAAGGGTGGAAAAGTAGTAGTGAACAGGATCATCGATCTCTGGTTGACCAGCACGGTGTCTGGCAGCAGCCGGAGGAGTAGGAGCAGCAACGGAGTTATCGCTAGAAGTCGACATCTGCAAACAGTAAAACCGCAAACCACATACCAAAAGATATAAATGCTAATGATATAACTCATACAAAATGAAATGCATAATAATGCTATAGCAAAAGGGTCGGGCTGTAGACTAGACTCTAATGCACCCTAAGAACCACGGGTTGACCATATTAAGACCGCCTAGTTCCCTACAACTAGAGCTTTGATACCAACTGTGATGGCACGTCAAAACACTTAACGGCTCCGTCACTTGGTCCCACAGCTTGATCGAACTTAAATGAATTTAACAAACGACATTGCATTCTTTTATTTCAAAAGTTTCCCAAAAAGGAAAGCATACCAAAATATGTAGTTTAAAAGTAACCCAACATAATAATTAACCAAAGTTGACATAAAACATTGTCAACAAACCACAAGTTTAAATTATCCAAAAACCTAATGCAAGCTTAAGTTTCATAAATTATTTCATTAAAATCTGCCCAAATGCATGCAGACTCTTCTAAACACAGCGGAAGCATCACATAAATTCAAGTACCTGTGAAAACATGCGAGTAAACTGTCAACACAAAGGTTGAGTGAATTATAGGTTTAAATAATTGAATAAACTTTAGACCACAAGATTTAAAAATGTTAGAAAACATTAAACATTATTCCATTAACAATGAGCCACCTGGTAACCACTTAACCCTTTATTTACCCTTGCCAAACACAATAACAATATACACTGGACAGTGTATCTACAACAAAATATGAAGTACTAAACATTCTGATTATAAATTGCTAGCGCGACTAGCTCGAAATGGGGTTGTCAAACCAGATAGATCTATCCGTAGGATTCGCGTTCACCGGTAGAAACCAATGATTACAGTTACTAGACTAAGGAATATTTTTGTCCAACTCACAATGAATAATTTAAATTTAATTGTCACTTGTGTCTAAACGTGAAATAAAATGCATGTAATCTCATCCCAAAAATATACTTTGAAAAGTATGTAAAAACGGGACTATAACTCACCTTAAATGCGCAGTAGATCACAGATACTCAAATAGCGAAATAAACAGCAAGTAACCGCGTACTCAACCTAGAGATACATGTTGGTCAATATCATGTCTAAAAAGACTAAGACCATTCGTGCCATTACTACAATTCTAAGTGTTCTAGTCTAGTACAAAAATTGAACACGTTCTCTTAACTAAACAGTGTTATTTAATTGTGACCGTTCGAGAAGTCATCATCATTTAATTTATAATTGTTGTTAGTTTATAATAGTAATTTAACTCAACAAAATTCACCAACCTTGCACCTTATTCTTAATTAAATTAAGAATTAACATTATTTCAGGCACAATATATTAATTGTATTAATTGGGACCCGGTTTAAGTCTTGACATTTTAATAGTAGACCAACATTTATGTAACTATTTAAAAAAAAAAAAAAAAAAAACTGTATTCTATAAATCTGTTTATTTTTTTATTTTAAAAAAAATAAAAACTTTCGGTGTAATATATGTGACCACATCCCATTCATTCATAATATAATATTAGGTTTATTTGTATCATCACATATTCTAGAGACCAAAACATAATACATATATATATGTATATAGAGTGACTACATGTTTTCATCTCCAAGTACCAAACGAACAGAGCAAGCCATGTACTTTAAAAAAAAAAAAAATTATTTATATTTCTTTTTTTTTATCTCTTTTTTTTCATTAAAAAAATAAATAATATAGTCTCTATATTTTGTAACTAGTAATAAACTTCTAATATACAAACGATCAGACGCTATAAACTTTTAGATCCTATTTGATTTGTTTAAATCCCCAAAGTTCATGTACCGTAACCGAAACTAACGGTTTAAATCGATTAATCCATGATGAGTTTCGTTTGATTCATTCACATATAGTGGAAGAAGATGACCAAAACATATTAAAACATGTATATTTAATCTTCAATAGATTTTGATTCAAACCCTTTTTTTGTACTAAAACATATAAAAGGATGTTAGTAATAAAGCAAAAAAAAACATCTAAATCCCAACCCATTAATTTAAGTCTCGATAGTTCGCGTATTATAGCCCAAACCAACGACTTCATTATTTGATCTAGGTTTGTTTTGATTGGTTTCATTTCTAGATACAGACACTAGATGGTTTATACAACCTACTAATATGAAAATATTTAGATTAGTATAAGGTTTACCTTCAAATTGAAACCGTATACGTATTAAATTTTAGCACGAAACTTCTCGTTCACGGTACGTATCACACAATGGACGCCTAGATATTACAACTTCAAGTTTGCATTTAGGTGAGGAGGTATATGGTTATGTGAGATATACGGTGAAAGAATGGTACATCAATTGAAAATGATAGGCATATCTCCTACATGTATATGTAGTCAATGAGAAAATACATTTCAAAAAAAAAAAAAAAATTAAAAGATTTGCTTTATAATTTGGAATGTCGTGTGACAATGAAGGAATAGATAATGCAATTGACGAAATGAGTTGGACGTGATTAAGTTTCCAGCCATGTTACTAAATTTAAGTTTCATGTATTAAAAGAGAAGTCAACCTCTTATATCCTATCCATGAATATATTTGTTTATTAATAGAACGAATTTCGGTTATCACAAATTTTGTTAAGGACCAAAGTCTTAATATTTTGAAAGACAACGAAACTTTGAAGTATTAGATCATATCATATGAAGAAAAAAAAATAGTTTCTATGGACCTACACTTAAGAGTTAATAATAGAGATGGTTTCTCTAGATTAAAGTCAAAATTTAAAACTAGAAATCTTAAGCATAAGAATATGCTACACATAAATATTATAAAAAAATTTATAATTAAATATAACGTAGTAATGTTATTTAATCCAATAGAAGACATAGTAGTCAATTAACGGGTACGAAACAATAAACCACTAACGGTCTCGAAAGGTCGTCTGGTTTGAAAACCGAAATGGTTCGCCGGATAGAAATCCACGACACGTAAAAATGTACAATTTAAATACGAATACAAATATTCATATAACACATAATAATTAATATATTATTACTAAAATAATAATATAAGTCATAGAAATGATGTGGAACGAATAACAATTAACGGGCGTTAAATAATAAACGGTAAAAGATAACAGAAAAAGTAGGGTCGTGACACAACACTACTTCAAAAACATTCATACTTTAAACTCGAAGGTTTCAGAATTTAGAAACTAAACAGTTTCTTTTATGATGTAATACAGATAACGCGAAGAGGTAAATGATTTTAGATAAGAATAGTTATGAAAATATCTTCAGAAATATCGAGGATATTTATAATGAAAGATACGATAATATCTTAGAATTTCTAATATCAGAGGACGATGAAGAATATTGTCAGCAAGAGTTTAGAGTCAGAAGCAAGGTATTCGTTAATGACTTCAGCAGATACTGAGTCATTTGGATTCTTTGAAGGCAGGTTTAGTCTTTGTGATATTTCCACATCCTCCTTCATAGTTTGCTCAATCCGTTTTCCAGTTCCAAACATTCTCTTTTTCTGAGCTTTGCCAACACACTATTTTTTTATCATCAAACTTTTTACTGTTAAGGTCATTTACAGTTTTTGCTGCTTCATCAGCATTTTTCAAAATTTCGAGAACTAGTTCACAGTTTAGGGTGTTTTTCAGAAACTTCACATTCAAAGTATGTAAGTCTTGGAGGAAGACGTTATATGTATATTTATATATATATATATAACTGTTGGCGTAGAATCGTTGCGAGATTCGAAAGACTGATTGCTAATACTTGGTAGTTGGTATGACAATTATTGTTACAAGATGTAGATGAGTAAATGATGGGGTTTCGATAAATATAATGATTTTTCGGAAAGTCCTAGATCATTACGGTTGCTGGTAAATTTACTGCTAATGGGGTGGAATATAAACGGTTCCCCGATAACGATGGCAAAAGGGCAACGTATATATAGAGGTTATAATAAAACTGTTTCAACTGAAAAGTCGAGGTTGACTTGTTGGAGCTGTGACAAAACTGACTACTTTGGAAAGGAATTGAAAATTTATTTTATCTAATAAATTCCAAAGGGTCTGACACGGATACGTGTTAAACTATGACTTTGGTTTGGAGGGTTTTTCAGGTGCATGATTGTGGGTAACATGTGGTCGGATCATCATCTCGATTGTTCATTATTTGAAGTGTCTTCAGGAATTTCGAGGAGTATGAACATAAATTGTAATCGTTAATATACCTATGATGTTCTAGAATTTTGAATGATACGAATATTTTTTCGGGTTTTATGATTGGAAGTGATGTTTTAGCACAGTTTTGAAGTCAAAGTATAGCTTTGAAAGCTGTAGGGATCTAAGAGTGATGATATTGGTTATATCTTGACTTGGATTCTGATATTTTACAATCAGAATATGTAATTGAATTTGTTATGAAAATGGTTGTCCCGATTTTATAAGCGAATGTATATTGTTGTGAGAGTAGTGAGTATAGTTAATGATTCAGAATTTAAGAATGTACAGTGTAATATATTATTATGAAATTTAAATATCTTTTGGGTACTACCTACCCGTTAAATTTTTTTTCACAAATAATATTTTGTACAAATGAATTTTATTACAGTCATTATGAAAACATATGTATATTTTCTTCAGATGTAATACAGATTTAATGAGTTAATATTAAATTAAACTCAATTGATTTACGGTTGGAACTAGAATTGAATAATTCCTAAAACTTTAGAAATTACATAATCTTCGCGAATTATTTCTTCAACGTAAATGAAATCATGAATCAATACTTCATTATTCATTTTTATAGATATTTCTTCGGTGAATGATGTTGGTGCTCGTGGAATTCTTGCGAACTTCGCAAAATACGAATGATGTTGTCTAGAAAGTTTCGAGTATATCGAAGGTGTAAAATCAAATATGTAATTGAGTAATACACTTAGTTTATTATGAAATGGAATTCATTGAATTTGAAACAGAGATTGTAGTCAATGATGGTTAAGTTGCTAATGAAGGATGTACATTATAGCATATTAGTCATATGAATATGAATTAACTGAGTAATATCTACCCCTTTTTCAATTCATACATAACAGCTTAGTACGAAAAGATATATTATGTTTCCAAAATTAATATAATATATAAATTCTTTGGAAATAATGAGTTAATACTTTATAATTCATTATTTCAATATATCCATAGGTGATTGTGGTGTTGATATCGTTTGTGGTTATGTAACTGGTGGAGCTTGTAGTGTTACAGGTGTTGCTGGTATTGGTAATACTAATGGTGATGCCGGCGGTACTGACGGTGCTAGTGATGCTGACGGTACTGTTGATGCTACTAGTAAACAAGTCTAGCTTATAATTCGTGCATCATACTTGTCAGGGTTTATATTCTTCCCTGTATCATCTCTATCCATCCATTCATCTTGGTTTACGGTTGTGATTAGAATAAATAATCTTTAAAACTTTAAAGATTACATAATCACCATAGAATATTTCTCCGATGAAATTATGAATCAATATGTCATCATTTGTTGTTGTTGGTACTCCTTGGTATCTATGGTGTGTGTGACGTCAATGCTCGAGATACCGTTTGTGATGTTGAGGTGTGGGATGCGGATGTTGCTGTTGGTGGTGGTGATGGTACTGTTGGTGTTGCTGATGGTGGAACTATTGATGCCGGTGATGCTGCTGGTGCTTGTAACCTTTGCACCATATTCTCCAAAGCCAATACTCGAGCGCGGAGCTCGTTGACTTCTTCTTTTACACCGGTATGATCTGTGGTTCGGATGAGCGGGTGAATAAGATCTAGAATTTGGGATAGTATATAATCGTGTCGAGATACTCTGGAAATGAGAGAGAAAATGGTGTCTCAAACAGGTTCGCCAATAAGTGCTTCAGGTTCTTCGCCAAGAGGGCAATGTAGTAGATGGAAGGGATCGCCTTCTTCTTGTCTCCAATGATTAAGTATGCTACGAACCTATCCCCAATTCATCCAGAATAAATGATGGCTTATTGGTTGATCCATTTCGGTCACACTGCTTTCGGAGCTCGAGTGAAACTCCATATCGGAATCCGAGGGAATTGAACTAGTGGCGAGTTCCATTTCGTATGATTGAATAAAGGATTTTTCGATATGAAATGATTTTCGGCTATCGGATGGTATTCTAATTTCATAGAATATCTATATATATATAGAACAAAAGATTTCGTAGATTACGGAGGAATTTACGGAATATGTCAGGCAAAGTTTACAGTAACAGATACGCTAAGATGTGAATTAGCAGATACGCTAAGATATGAATTTTGTTTATACACTATTCATGCAATCAATGCAGTAAAAAGTGTCTAGACTAAGAATGATAAACAGGTGATTTTCGACAAAAATGATAAGCAAAACTTTTGACATGCAGACATGGTCGAAGTCCAGACTCACTAATGCATCTTAATATCTATCAGTTAAACATACTAATGCAAGACCTGGTTCGCTAAGACCATCGCTCTGATACCACATGAGACGACCCGTCCTAATCCATAAGGACGAATACAATAACATATGATTACATTGCGAGGTATTTGACCTCTAAATGATACATTTTACAAACATTACATTCGTTTTTAAAAGACAAACCTTCATTACAACGAAATTTGACAGACATGCATACTATCTCATAATATATCCAAACTATGAATGACTTATTATCAAACTTGATAAACTCAATGACTCGAATGCAACGCCTTTTGAAATATGCCATGAATGACTCCAAGTAATATCTTTAAAATGCAGAGCGGAAGATTTCCTTAATACCTGAGAATAAACATGCTTTAAAGTGTCAGCCAAAAGGTTGGTGAGTTCATTAGTTTATCATAAATAATCATTTCCATTAATTTAATAGATCACAAGTTTTTCATTTTTATTTCTCATAAACATCATGCATCTGCATAAAAATCATTCATATGGATTGAACCCCTGGTAACCGATATTAACAAAATGCATCTAGAATATCCCCAAAATAGAACCACTTGTCTGTAGAAAAAAATTGAAGTACTAAAGCAATTCAAATTCTCTGACTGGGGCGTGTCAAATCTCATAGATCTATCTTTAGGATTCGCGTCAATTGGTGGCAATTATAATAAACACCAATTCTTAGGCTACCAAGTTCAACAAGGGCGATATCTGGTATAAAAATTCAACCATAGAATGTAGTTTCGATTACTTGTGTCTATTTCATCAAACATTTATAAAAGTGCATGTTTTCTTAGTCCCAAAAATATATATTGCAAAAGCATTTAAAAAGGGAGCAAATGAAACTCACAATACTGTATTTCGTAGCAATTATGCATATGACGGCACTGAACAAGTGCAAGGTTGGCCTCGGATTCACGAACCTATATTAAGTATATATATATTTATATGTTGGTCAATATCTGTCTAACAATTTAGGTCAGGTCATAGTGTATCACAATCCTAATGCTCGAGATCGATATGCAAAAGTCAACAAAAGTCAATTTGACCCAAAATGATTTATAAAATCTATACATGTTTATAAAATCTATACATGTTTTATATATTTTTTAATATATTTATCGGATTTTATTAGGGTAAATGATACAAGTCATTTAAATAAAAATTTATTAAAATTTATATATGATAAAATATACTTTTATATATCTCAATTAATAAAATTATAAAGTTCACTTAATATTATAAAAATATAGTGATATGTATTATTATTGTAATTATATTACGTGTGATAAAAATATCTTTGTATCACACATTTATTTGATAAAATAATATTGATAATAATAATAATAAGTAAAAGTTGTATTATTTTGTAATAATAATAATTATTATTATTATTCTACTAATAATAATAACAATATTTATATTTACTAATGATGATATTAATTCTTATAAAATGATAATTCTAATAATGATAATTTTAATAATAACGATACTTTTCAATAACAATGATATTTCTATTAATAATTATAATTTTAATAAAAATGATATTTTTAATATTAATGATGCTTTTAATAATAATAATGATAAAAATAATAAAATGATAGTTTTGATAAAAATAGTAATTATTTTAATAATAATAATAATAATAATAATAATAATAATAATAATAATAATAATATTGATTATTAGATAATAATAATAATGACGATAATAACGACGATAACGATACCGATAACGGTACGATAACAATAACAATAACGATAACGATAACGATAACGATAACGATAACGATAACGATAACGATAACGATAACGATAACGATAACGATAACGATAACGATAATAATAATCATTTTAACAATAATACTTAAAATTATAGATAATTCAATTGACGATAACTTTTAATCCGTTCATCGAAATCATACACTTTCTAAATGAAAAGTTATTAATTTTTCACCAGTTTTCCAACGACATGCATGATAAGGCTAAAAAGGAACATATATTTCATAGTAATATCCCTTCTAAATAATAGGTTTTCATATGTAATTGTATTATATTTTCATTGTAATTGTTTAAATAAATAAGTGCGAAGACAAAAGGCGAAAACGAAGATTTGAAGACACAAACGTCCAAAAAGCTCAAATGTACAAGATACAATTCAAAAGGTTCAATTTATTGATGAGAAACGTCTAAAAATGACAAGAGTACAAGTTACAAAACGTAAAGTACAAGATATTAAATTATACGAAAGGACGTTCGAAAATCCGGAACCGAGGCATGAAGCAACTTTCAACGCTCGACGCAACGGAGCTGAAAGTACAAGTCAACTATGCACAAGAATATAATATAATATTTAAATAATTCATAATAAGAATAATATTAAATAATAAAAAGTTGTTAATTGAGCATAGTTCAGGGGTCATAAGTGAAAATTTCAATTTATCATTTGCCTATAAAAGGCCATCTAAATCGATGATTTAGATACACCTTTTTCCAATCTTCTTTCTTTCTTATGTAATTTATATTTATATTTATAATATTAAGTTTAATTTAAGATTAATAATAATTGGGTTATTGTAAGAAATGTTTTACGGGTTTTAAAGTAGAGACTCTGTCCGTGTAACGCTACGCGATTAATAATCACTGTAAGTTATGTTCTTCCTTTTTAAATTAATGTCTCGTAACTAAGTTATTATTATGCTTATTTAAGCCGAAGTAATCGTGATGTTTGACTAAATATTAAGACGGGGTTATTGGATTTTGTACCATAATTAAGGTTTGGGCAAAAGACCGACACTTGTGGAAATTGGACTATTGACTATTAATAGATGGGGGTATTGTCTAATTGAGTGACAACTCATTGGAGTCTGTCGAACCTATCTTCAAATTAATTATCCTAATAATTAATAATGATTATGGTTGTCCTATTTAGTGACGTTCATATGGAATCTATTATAATCATTTAATTAATTATTCGGGTTGGGTAATTGATTATTCAAACTGATCAAGTGGGTAAATTAATATTCATATCTAATCAAAACAGGGGTAGATTACATACAGTGATAACTGGTGTAATTGTTGACAGAAGTGATAACTGCGTCACAGTTTAAATCCTTAATTAGTTGGAATATTTGACTTCGGGTATAAGGGTAATTTGACGAGGACACTCGCACTTTATATTTATGACCGATGGACTATTATGGATAAAAACCAGATAGGTATCAAATAAACCATGACAAAAGACAATTAACCCGAGTAACAATTTATTAAAATCAAAACGTTAAACATCATGATTACAGAAGTTTAAATAAGCATAATTGTTTTATTGTATTTTTCATCGCACTTTTATTTTCTGTCATTTTATTTTCTGTCATTTTATTTATCGCAATTTATTTTACGCACTTTAATTTTTGTCATTTATTTTTACGCTTAAAATCGACAAACCGGTCATTAAACGGTAAAATCCCCATTTTATAATAATACTACTACTTATTTATATATATATTTTTACAAATAAACTTAATAATATAGCGTTAACTTCACCAGCTCCCTGTGGAACGAACCGGACTTACTAAAAACTACACTACTCTACAATTAGGTACACTGCCTATAAGTGTTGTAGCAAGGTTTAGGTATATCCACTCGATAAATAAATAAATAAAACTTGTGTCATATTTTGTAGTATTTCCTATTAAAAATTTAATAGTATTTTATACCCCTCCGCTACCACATCAAGTTTTTGGCGCCGCTGCCGGGAAGCACTAAAATGCTATATTTTTAATTTATATTTGCAAAAATAAAAAAAAATAAAAAAACGCATAAAAAAAAAAAACAAACAAAACAAAAACGTAAAAAAAAAAAAAAATTATTTTAAGTTTTATTACCTTTAGATTTTTAGACTCAGTCACAACTTTTAGTATTAAGTTTAGTTTTGCCATAGTTATTTTCATTTTTAGATTTTTAGGCTTTGCCGTAAAATCCCTTAAGTACTTATTCCTTAGACTAAGTTTTATGTGCTTTAGAATTTTGTGACGCCATTTTTCGCGCTATTTTCTTATTTTTATTTTTCGACGCGTTTACCTATGTATCAATTACAATTCCAATTAGTGATCTCCATTTGTAGCTTTAATTTTAAGATAGTGATCGTTATAAGGTTGGATTAACCGCGTGTTTACAAACCACTCTTCGTCTTTTTCATTTTTCGACACTTTTCGACGCGCACTCTTTTTCTCTCTTATTTCTCGCCATTCTAGTTTTTAGGACTTAGATTTTTTTCTACTTCTTCTCTAAATTTCTTAAAATTACGAAAATTTATTTTAAGTGGTTAAATTGATAGACATCAAAATTTTCTGGTTCGTAGTAATAGTTGAATTTGTACGTGGACCGGGTTATTGGAGCCAAACAGTACTCAATTATATTGAGACCAAACGAATCCTGCCCCTCTGCTGCATCTTTTGGCTATTCGAAACGTGGGCAAAATCAGAAAAGTCTATTAATTGGATAACTTATATAATTTTTCTTTCCTTTTAAAAACTAATAGGATATTCAGTGAATGCACCGAGTAAAACGTTCACCACCTTTCATACGTTCACCACCTGTAACTCGATCAAGACATCTAGCAAATATTGTCGCCGTTGATTTTTCTTTAGAATCGTCATCTAGTCGAACAAGAACTCCAACTCAAATTTCCGATAATCCATCTTTTGAACCCGACTTCACAATTAAGAACCCGGAGCATATTCAAGGACAATTCCAAGATCCTGAACCACTAATTATTCCTCCTGAGCCACAAACCATTAAATCAGAATTCTCTAGTGATTCGTATTCAACAAATTCAATTATGGAAGTAACGGAACCTCTAAGTATGGAAAAACGAATGAGAGCTAAGCGCACTGGCCAAGGTCACGCCATTATTAAACCAGAAGTTAATGCTCCAGATTATGAAATTAAAAGACAAATCCTACACATGGTAACTAATCAGTGCCAATATAGTGGTACGCTAAAAGAAGATCCCAACGAACATCTTCGTACCTTTAATAGGATCTGTACACTATTCAAAATCCGAGAAGTAGAAGACGAACAAATCTATCTCATGTTGTTTCCCTGGACTTTAAAGGGAGAAGCCAAAGATTGGTTAGAATCGTTACCTGAAGGGGCGATTGATACATGGGATGTTTTAGTTGAAAAATTTCTTAAACAATTCTTTCCGGCATCTAAAGTCGTGAGACTTCAAGGAGAAATTGTTACGTTCACACAAAAGCCAAATGAAACATTATATGAGGCGTGGACAAGATTCGGAAGGATGTTGAGAGGATGTCCTCAACACGGTTTAGACACTTATCAAATAGTACAAATATTCTACCAAGGTGTCAACGTTGCTACACAGAAAGACATCGACATAACAGCTGGTGGTTCCATTATGAAGAAAACCGCAACTGAAGCTTACAAAATTATTGATAACACAACATCCCACTCTCATGAGTGGCATCAAGAAAAAGATATCTTTCGATCATCTAAAGCGGCTAGAGCCGATTCTAGCCATGACTTTGATTCCGTTTCCGCAAAAATAGATGCTTTCGAAAGACGAATGGAAAAGATGAATAAAGATATTCACGCAATACGAATCAGTTGTGAGCAATGCGGTGGACCACACTTATTGAAAGATTGTCACATTGAACCAACATTGGAACAACGAGAGAATGTTTCCTATATGAACCAAAGGCCTGGAAATAATTATCAAAATAATTATCAACCGCCAAAGTTAAACTTCAATCGAAATCAAAACATTCTTTACAATCCAAACGGACCCAACAACAACTCGTACAACCAACAAGGTCCGAATAACCAACCAACTCAAAACAACACTTTCAATCAACAAAGACCTAGCTTATATAAACCACCACAACAAACCGAAGAGAAAAAGCCAAATCTAGAAGAAATGATGGCAAAGCTAGTTGAATCTCAAACACAATTTATTACATCTCAAACCCAAACGAATGAGAGGTTTGATCAGTCATTAAGAACTCAACAAGCTTCCATTTTGAATCTAGAAAAACACGTAGGTACTCTTGCTAGCATGATGAGTGAGAGGGAACAAGGAAAGCTACCGAGTAATACTGAAGTAAATCCTCGGAATGAGAATGTTAATATGGTGTCAACGAATTCTGAAAAACCAGCACCAGAAGATGGGAAGGTTTTAGATGTGAGTAACAATGAAGAAGTTACACCACCACCACCACCACCCGAGTATGTAAAGCCAGTGGTGACACCATACAAACCACCCATCCCGTTTCCAAGAAAAGGAGTTGAGTATGAGCAAGTAATAAGTAATAAAGATTGTGATACTTCTGGAAAGAAGAAGAAGAAAAAGAATAAGAAAGTACAAGAAACAAAAGCCGTAGAAGTAAACCCGGTGAATACAGTTCCACCAAAACCTCCACCTAGGGTAGGTGATCCGGGTGAATTTATTGTTCCTTGTCTACTTAGTGATTGTGTCATGTATAATGCACTAGCAGATTTAGGTGCAAGTGTGAGTGTTATGTCTCTTTCATTATATAAGAGATTAGGAGTAGGTGAGTTAAGTCCAACGGATATGAGTGTTCGACTCTTTGATCAAACCATTAAGCACCCAGTTGGAATTGCTGACAACCTACCCATTCAAGTAGGTAATTTAACCTTTCTAGTCGAATTCATTGTCATTGACATAGAAGAGGACCCAAACATTCCTCTAATTTTAGGTCGACCATTCTTAGCGTCCACCGGGGTGTTCTTTGATGTAAGAAACGGTAGAATGACACTTAGTAGTGGTGATAAATCGATCACCTTTATGATTCGAAAGTCTAAATCTCCACCAACCAAAACCGTTGAACCAGCAAAAACGATTGGTAAGAACCATGTTGTTTTACCAACTCCAACGGTAGTGCTTAACAATAATAAAACGCCTAAGTGTGGGGAAAATGAAGTAACACCTAATGATGACATGATAACAAAGAACCCCGTTGTTGATACGAAATTAAATGACCCCGTTATTAATAGTTCAATGAAGAAACTTATTAAACGGATTCGCGATGCTATAACCAAGGGGAACTTTAAGTTATGTAACCGGTTAGTATCCAATCTATCGCCTAAAGAAAAGGTGAAGCTAGTTGAAATTGTGGATATTACACAGGAATCCGACCAATGGCTTAAAGAGAAAGTCACAGATATGCAAGTTGATTATGGACCAAGAGAAATTGACGATGAAGTTAATCACAATTTTGACACTACAGCTACCTAAGTATGGGGAGATTCAAGTGTTCTAAAAAGAAAATGCTGTTTGGAGTTAGTTGTTCTGTTCTCGTGTAGTTTCGAGAATGGAATCCGATTGGTCTTTTCCGCTAGCAGACACTAAAGAACTAGTTTTCTCCCCCCATTCTGAATTTTTGTTTTTTAGGTTTTATATAAAATTAATATGTTTTTTTTTAAATTTAATGTTTTGTGTGATTTTAAAAACAAAAATTGACTTTATTTCATTAAGTTAAAAAAAAATTGATTTCTAAAATTCGTCGTGAGTTGAAGACTAGGTCGTTGAACCGAAATTGCTTTACCCGAGGGCGGGACGAAAAATTTTGTTATCATTATTGATTTAAAGTATGCAAAAAAAATACTATGTTTTATAAAGTTTTGAACGTGGGGTTATATACCAAACTTCAAAAATATGTATATATATGTTTGTATTTTATGTTATATACAAAACAGGGTAAAACAACGCACTTTCAAAGACTGTCATTAAGTTCAGCAAAAGGTACTAATTTTGACGACAAGAAGCAAAATATCAAATATGAGATAACAACAAGATGTTTGCAAACTGGGTATTTTTAATCATTTCTCTGCGCTAATCAACCTCATGAATTTATAATTATAGTCTGATTTCATGCAAATGAGGGCATTGCATGATCTCAAGTGTGGGGAAGGGTTATAAATTCTCTCGGGTTTGCACTTAGTTTATTTGCCAAATTTTGTGAAAATTTGAAAAATTTTCAACTAAATGAACTCAAAATCATGTTTATACATATTTATGAACGATGAAAACTAGGTGTTAATACCGAAATTATCGTTACCTCGAAAAGGACATAAATTGAGAAACAACCTAAAATGCTTGAATTCATTTAAAATGGAATAAAGGAGAATAAAAAGGCAAAGAAAGAAACTAAGTGTGGGGAGAATGTACCAAGTTATTCAATTAAAAACTATCTATCACATATCTTTGTACAAGATTATTGCAGGTACTTTTGTTTTGGATGATACTAATCAGTTTTACCCGGTTTACTGTAATATATTTGAAAGAAAGATGGATCTACACGATGAATCAATTCCATCATTTGAAGGAAGTAAAGTCTTCCGAAAAAGACACACGCTTCTTGATTTAGGTCAAGAAGTTGTCGTCCAGACCAGCTGTAGGTTGACGAAAAATCTAGAAAAGTCATCACTAAAATCAGCAGGAAATCCACGGACCTCAGCATCAAACAGGGTCGCCAAGTGGTCAGATTTATCCTAACCATGAGAAGGATTTATCTCGTACAATGGGGAGGCACCGTGCAAATTAGCTTGATAAGACTAATGAATCAGATCCCCAGAAAAGAATAATCTCCTTAAAGATTAAAAATCAGCTTTTAAGACTGATAATACTCAATCCTAGAGATTGACCTTAAAGATTGAGAATTCAAACTCATGGAATTCAATGATATCTAAACTCGAGCTTGAACGAGAAAATATTTTGATCAAAAATACAAACCGATTTGTTTTCTGAAAACCCATTTTCAATGCGTTCATTACCATTGAACGTAAAATCCTAGAAATTCACCTGGAATTCATTAGGTCACCTGAACCAAATCGGGTGTCAACCGTAAGAACGGTGGTTGCATAGCATGGTCGGAGACAGGACCTTGTGCCAGACCGAAAAATCATAGGATGATCTTTACGATTGCTCCTACCAAGGATAGTTCTAGCATCCGACACGTTAATAAGACCATAATCATCTGCATGTCACGGGACATTGCCTTAACAGTTTCTTGTTCATCGCTTTCCTTTACAACCGGACGGTAGTTTACTGAAAGGTAATATACGGAACAAGTAAACTGGATGTGTGCTTTCCGATACCGGGATAGCAGTGGATTACACGAACCTAAAAGTTTTAGCCAAAATATTGATCCACAAATATATTTTGCAACACCGATGGTGGATCAAATCAGAAAACTTGTCTAGGATAAAATCTAGCTTGAATTTTCAAAAGATCAAATGTTTTCATAAAGATCCAATTTCCTTAAGGATCTACATTTTTATAGTCATGTGGGACTGTAAACCGCCTTTCAAATGTGCACTTTGCTTTGGAAACCGAAAGTAAATCGGCTATTTGATTGCAAGTGTCGTTGACCTGAACCCGAGGCAACTGTGGATGGCACAACCACCTTCAACCATGGTTCTATCGTTACTATCATTGTTTATACCGCTCTATCAAAATCACTGATGTACAAAGTGTGAAGAATAAAGAAGTGATTCGTGTGATTTGTATTATCTTATTTCAAGACTGTATTGCTTGAGGACAAGCAACGCTCAAGTGTGGGGATATTTGATAAGGCTAAAAAGGAACATATATTTCATAGTAATATCCCTTCTAAATAATAGGTTTTCATATGTAATTGTATTATATTTTCATTGTAATTGTTTAAATAAATAAGTGCGAAGACAAAAGGCGAAAACGAAGATTTGAAGACACAAACGTCCAAAAAGCTCAAATGTACAAGATACAATTCAAAAGGTTCAATTTATTGATGAGAAATGTCTAAAAATGACAAGAGTACAAGTTACAAAACGTAAAGTACAAGATATTAAATTATACGAAAGGACGTTCGAAAATCCGGAACCGAGGCATGAACCAACTTTCAACGCTCGACGCAACGGAGCTGAAAGTACAAGTCAACTATGCACAAGAATATAATATAATATTTAAATAATTCATAATAAGAATAATATTAAATAATAAAAAGTTGTTAATTGAGCATAGTTCAGGGGTCATAAGTGAAAATTTCAATTTATCATTTGCCTATAAAAGGCCATCTAAATCGATGATTTAGATACACCTTTTTCCAATCTTCTTTCTTTCTTATGTAATTTATATTTATATTTATAATATTAAGTTTAATTTAAGATTAATAATAATTGGGTTATTGTAAGAAATGTTTTACGGGTTTTAAAGTATGAACTCTGTCCGTGTAACGCTACGCGATTAATAATCACTGTAAGTTATGTTCTTCCTTTTTAAATTAATGTCTCGTAACTAAGTTATTATTATGCTTATTTAAGCCGAAGTAATCGTGATGTTTGACTAAATATTAAGACGGGGTTATTGGATTTTGTACCATAATTAAGGTTTGGGCAAAAGACCGACACTTGTGGAAATTGGACTATTGACTATTAATAGATGGGGGGTATTGTCTAATTGAGTGACAACTCATTGGAGTCTGTCGAACCTATCTTCAAATTAATTATCCTAATAATTAATAATGATTATGGTTGTCCTATTTAGTGACGTTCATATGGAATCTATTATAATCATTTAATTAATTATTCGGGTTGGGTAATTGATTATTCAAACTGATCAAGTGGGTAAATTAATATTCATATCTAATCAAAATAGGGGTAGATTACATACAGTGATAACTGGTGTAATTGTTGACAGAAGTGATAACTGCGTCACAGTTTAAATCCTTAATTAGTTGGAATATTTGACTTCGAGTATAAGGGTAATTTGACGAGGACACTCGCACTTTATATTTATGACCGATGGACTATTATGGATAAAAACCAGATAGGTATCAAATAAACCATGACAAAAGACAATTAACCCGAGTAACAATTAATTAAAATCAAAACGTTAAACATCATGATTACGGAAGTTTAAATAAGCATAATTGTTTTATTGTATTTTTCATCGCACTTTTATTTTCTGTCATTTTATTTTCTGTCATTTTATTTATCGCAATTTATTTTACGCACTTTAATTTTTGTCATTTATTTTTACACTTAAAATCGACAAACCGGTCATTAAACGGTAAAACCCCCATTTTATAATAATACTACTACTTATTTATATATATATTTTTACAAATAAACTTAATAATATAGCGTTAACTTCACCAGCTCCCTGTGGAACGAACCGGACTTACTAAAAACTACACTACTCTACAATTAGGTACACTGCCTATAAGTGTTGTAGCAAGGTTTAGGTATATCCACTCGATAAATAAATAAATAAAACTTGCGTAATATTTCGTCGCATTTTGTAGTAAAAATTAATACTATTTCGTACACCCCGCTGCACACATCAATGCATATCATATACCTTATCTCAATCGCATATGTATCAAATTTGTGATTTATTATAAACTATCTAATGACCAAAATTTAACATACAAGCATGCATAATCATATATACTCGAGCACTAGTCAGGGATACAATATTAATATATAAAAGTTAAGTTATGAGTGCTCACGTATCAATATTGCGGTTCAATATTGCAGGAAAGTATGTAGACGTAACGGAGATGATAAACACTAGTTTGACCTCTCAAGCAAACCCCTGAACCATACCCATAACCTCCAAAGCAATAACCCATAATTTCCTTAGCTTTATCCTTCTCAAAAACTCATTTTGAAAACCTGCGAGCAGAACCTCGTCGTAGTATTTTATGTATAATACTACTAATAATATTACCTTAATATTACGAATGCTAATGCTAATACTAATAAGATTAATATTGATAATCTTAATATTAATAATATAAATATATTTATATATATATATAGAGAGAAAGAAGTCGAGAGGCAGAGATGAAATGAATTGAATGAATTCACAACTAAAACGAGCGAGCTTTATACATCTTTTGGCCATCCACTCACTATGCGATCGCATGGGAAATGTGAGGGGAAACCATGCGATCGCATGGACCCCTAGTTCCAGCTCATATACGCGTTTAAATATCTTACCGACACTTCTTTATTATTATTATATATATATTATATTTAATTTATATAATTATTTATATATTATATTAAATTCACGTGCATAGTTAATTTGTAAATTTAGTTCCAATGACTCGTACATTGTCATTCGACTTATGTCTGGGTTCCGGTTTCTCGAACGCATTCTCGTATGCTTAGAAAACTAGTACTTTACGTTACGCGACGTGTACCTTTATCAATAATTAGACTTATGTCATGGTATAACTTATGCATTTGAGCGTTTTGGTCATTTGCTTCAAAAAATCAATGTCTCATTGTTTATCAAATTATATTATTTTAAATCAAACATTTTTATGACTAAGTTAATTTTATCATCTCGTAAAATATATATATTTTCATATA
Source organism: Rutidosis leptorrhynchoides (assembly GCF_046630445.1). Taxonomy (NCBI): domain Eukaryota; kingdom Viridiplantae; phylum Streptophyta; class Magnoliopsida; order Asterales; family Asteraceae; genus Rutidosis; species Rutidosis leptorrhynchoides. The sequence goes on along the minus strand of NC_092338.1, from coordinate 286,622,536 downwards.
GAAATATTTATTTATATATTAGAAATATTTATTTATCAAAATATATTTAATTCAAAATGTTTTATATCTCAGTTGATATTATATTTTTGTAAATATATATATATATATACATATATATATATATATATATATATATATATATATATATATATCATTTAAAATATAGACTTGTACACATTATATATATAATTGAAATATTTATTTAATAATATTCTATTCTAGTTCTTCAAAAATAATTTATATTTCAATGTTCAATATATATAATTTAAAATCGTTTAAATAATAGACATTATTATATCACCTGACGTTTATTCTCTAGAACATAATTTGATATAATTCATTGATGCGCCAACGTTTATTTTAACTTCAAAACGTTCTAAAAATCAATCGAATCGAATAACCAAATGTTACTATCGTTTATTTAACTAATTTTGAAATCATATATATTCAATTTTCATAAACACGTTTTAAATACACGATGCAAGTTATTTATATATATAGTTCTAACATTTTACATTCCGACTTATTGTATATATTCAACTTCATTCTTTAAAAGGTTTCATCTATATCATAAACCTTTTGAATAATATGAAAACTAAATAATTATCTTATCAAAGAAACGAGGCAATCATTGCATTGAAAGTTAAGCAGGAATCTCTACTAACCTTTGTCCAGCTATCATTAATTGACATATTTGTTCTTACTTGTAAATCACGTTACCATTTTCCAAATACTGTTAAAATGGAAAGATTTCTCAAATCAACGTGGACCTCACAACAGAGACCTGTAATCATATCATAATGTATTTGATAATTCAATCATTTGATTTTATCTTTTACTTCTGACAATAAATATATTGAAACAAATATGTTCATGTAAGGTATTATACATCTAATACTTTGTTAACGTCTTCTATTAATATACTATATATTTTAGATGTACATCAAGTTAAATATAATTGTTCGTGAATCGTTGGGAAGAGTCAAAGGGTAATTGAACATATGAACATAGTTCCAAAGTTTTCGAGATTTCAACATTTCAGACTTTGCTTATCATGTCAAAAATATTGCATCATATAAAGATTAAGTTTAAATTTGGTCGGAAATTTCCAGGTTGTCACACTTGACTTTGACCAATTATGTAGGATTCTCGGGATGACCATTAACTCACCAAAATTAACTCAAATTATCAACAAGATATAAATCATAAGCTCCAATCACCATGAAAATCATAAAGTAAATCCTTAAAATGAACAATGGTCATAAATATCATAAAAATTACCGTTCACTAAGGAGTCTATCATGTAATAAGTATACGCCTTCAAAAAGTATGCTCCTCTAATCAACCCACTATGACTATTGTAGTGACCCGAACTTTTCCATGTTTATATATATATATATTAAATGAAATTGTTATTTACATGATTAAGTGTTTCTAACATGTTAAGCAATCAAACTTATTAAGACTTGATTAATTGAAATAGATTTCATATAGACAATTGACCACCCAAGTTGACCGGTGATTCACGAACGTTAAAACTTGTAAAAACTATACGATGACCTATATATGGTTATATATATAGTTAACATGATTTTATTATAAGTATGTATCTCATTAGGTATTTTAACAATGAGTTATATACATAAAAAAGAGACTATTAATTTAAGAAACTCGAAAACGATATATATAACGATTATCGTTATAACGTCTTACTAGGTACATATGAATCATATTAAGATATTGATACACTTGGTTAATTATGTTAAATGATAAGTAAATATATTATTAAGTGTATTAACAATTAAATACATATGTAAAAATAAGACTACTAACTTAATGATTTCGAAACGAGACATATATGTAACGATTATCGTTGTAACGACATTTAACTGTATATATATCATACTAAGATATATTATATATCCAAATATCATGATAATATAACAATTTAACATCTCATTTGTTATAATAAATAATGGGTTAACAACATTCAACAAGATCGTTAACCTAAAGGTTTCAAAATAACATTTACATGTAACGACTAACGATGACTTAACGACTCAGTTAAAATGTATATACATGTAGTGTTTTAATATGTATTCATACACTTTTGAAAGACTTCAAGACACTTATCAAAATACTTCTACTTAACAAAAATGCTTACAATTACATCCTCATTCAGTTTCATGAACAATTCTACTTGTATGCACCCGTATTCGTACTCGTACAATACACAGCTTTTAGATGTATATACTATTGGTATATACACTCCAATGATCAGCTCTTAGTAGCCCATGTGAGTCACCTAACACATGTGGGAACCATCATTTGGCAACTAGCATAAAATATCTCATAAAATTACAAAAATATGAGTAATCATTCATGACTTATTTACATGAAAACAAAATTACATATCCTTTATATCTAATCCATACACCAACGACCAAAAACACCTACAAACACTTTCATTATTCAATTTTCTTCATCTAATTGATCTCTCTCAAGTTCTATCTTCAAGTTCTAAGCGTTCTTCATAAATTCCAAAAGTTCTAGTTTCATAAAATCAAGAATACTTCCAAGATTGCAAGTTTACTTCCAGGTTTTCTAAATCCATTCCAAGTAATCATCCAAGATCAAGAAACCTTTGTTACTTACAGTAGGTTATCTTTCTAATACAAGGTAATAATCATATTCAAACTTTAATTCAATTTCTATAACTATAACAATCTTATTTCGAGTGGAAATCTTACTTGAAATTGTTTTCGTGTCATGATTCTGCTTCAAGAACTTTCAAGCCATCCAAGGATCCTTTGAAGCTAGATCTATTTTTCTCATTTCCAGTAGGTTTATCCAAGGAACTTGAGGTAGTAATTAAAATAGAGTTCAATATGAAACCATAGCAATTTGATTTAATTAAAAAGTTGTTAATTAAAAACCGCGGGCTGTTTTGGGTTAGTTAATTAAAAACTATGATAAACTTTGATTTAAAAGTTGTTATTATGGGAAAATGATTTTTATTATGAACATGAAAATATATCCAAAAAATATGGTTAAACTCAAAGTGGAAGTATGTTTTCTAAAATGGTCATCTAGACGTCGTTCTTTCGACTGAAATGACTACCTTTATAAAAATGACTTGTAACTTATTTTTCCGACTATAAACCTATATTTTTTCTGTTTAGATTCATAAAATAGAGTTTAATATGAAACCATAGCAATTTGATTCACTCAAAACAGATTTAAAATGAAGAAGTTATGGGTAAAACAAGATTGGATAATTTTTCTCATTTTAGCTACGTGAAAATTGGTAACAAATTTATTCCAATCATAACTTAATCAACTTGTATTGTATATTATGTAATCTTGAGATACCATAGACACGCATACAATGTTTCGACCTATCATGTCGACACATCTATATATATTTCGGAACAACCATAGACACTCTATATGTGAATGTTGGAGTTAGCTATACAGGGTTGAGGTTGATTCCAAAATATATATAGTTTGAGTTGTGATCAATACTGAGATACGTATACACTGGGTCGTGGATTGATTCAAGATAATATTTATCGATTTATTTCTATACATCTAACTGTGGACAACTAGTTGTAGGTTACTAACGAGGACAACTGACTTAATAAACTTAAAACATCAAAATATATTAAAAGTGTTGTAAATATATTTTGAACATACTTTGATATATATGTATATATTGTTATAGGTTCGTGAATTAATAACAGTGGCCAAGTCTTACTTCCCGACGAAGTAAAAATCTGTGAAAGTGAGTTATAGTCCCACTTTTAAAATCTAATATTTTTGGGATGAGAATACATGCAGGTTTTATAAATGATTTACAAAATAGACACAAGTACGTGAAACTACATTCTATGGTTGAATCATCGAAATCGAATATGACCCTTTTTATTAAGTCTGGTAATCTAAGAATTAGGGAACAGACACCCTAATTGACGCGAATCCTAAAGATAGATCTATTGGGCCTAACAAACCCCATCCAAAGTACCGGATGCTTTAGTACTTCGAAATTTATATCATACCCGAAGGGTGTCCCGGAATGATGGGGATATTCTTATATATGCATCTTGTTAATGTCGGTTACCAGGTGTTCACCATATGAATGATTTTTATCTCTATGTATGGGATGTGTATTGAAATACGAATTCTTGTGGTCTATTGTTACGATTTGATATATATAGGTTAAACCTATAACTCACCAACATTTTTGTTGACGTTTAAAGCATGTTTATTCTCAGGTGAATACTAAGAGCTTCCTGTGACAACCCGAAAATTTCCAACCAAATTTAAACTTTAATCTTTATATGTTTCCGACACAATAAGCAATATTTGTTAAGTTAAATTTCAAGAATTTTAAACTATGTTCATACATTCATTCAACCTCGACCAAGTTCCAACGATTCACGAACCATTAAACGAATATGATTATATATGTATATGTGTATATATATTATAACTTGAAACGTAAACAAAATATTAAATTAAATACTTTATATGATTGTATCTGTTTCAAAATGTTTATCAATGGAATTAGAAGATAAGATCAAATGATTGAATTATCAGATATATTAAATTATGATTAAAAGTCTCTGTTGAAAGGCCCACGTTGATTTGAGAAATCTTTCCATTTTAACAATATTCGGAAAATGGCAAAGTAATTTATAAATAAGAACAAATTGTCAATCATTGAGAACTAGACAAAGGATAGTGGAAGATTGAATCTCATAAAGACTCGATTGATCTATTTAGTTTCAAACGTACAAAAACATTTTCAGTTTAAAAAGAACTTTATTATTAAAACGTATATAACTTTTATAAATATCTAGAACCACTTTTGACAACTCATTACTTAACTAGTATGATAAAGATAACGATATTTATATTTTATTTTATTAAATATATATAACGATTTAAATTAATATTATATATATTTATACGCGTATAATACGTACATAGTTTTATACTTTTACTATACTTAAACTTTACCTTTACTTTATTTTTACTTTACTTTAACTTTAATAATTCACTTTAATAATTCATACATTAATAATTTATACTTTAATAATTCACTTTAATAATTCGTACTTTAATAATTCACTTTAATAATTTATACTTTAATAATTCATACTTTAATAATTCACTTTAATAATTCAAAAATCTATTATAAATAGAATTCAATAGGTTTCATTATTTCATAGAAACTTGAAAATATTTTTCTCTAAACTCTCTCAATCGATTTACATATATATATTTACTCCGTATTATTTCAAGATATTATTAGTATACATAAAATATTACGACGGAGTGTTGTCCGAGTGATTTCAAAATTGTTTTTCGAGTAGGATAGGATTAAGGAAATTATGGGTTATAGCTATGGAGGTGATTGAGTATGGTTCATGGGTATGCTCGTGAGGTCAATATAGTGTTTATCATTTCCGTTGTGTCTACGTACCTTTCCTGCAATATTGAATCTCAATATTGATACGTGAGTACTCATAATTTAACTTTTACATACTAATAGTATATCCCTGACTAGTGCTCGAGTATTTAGGATTATGCATGCTTGTACTTTTGTTATTGCCCTTAGACACGTTAGGTTGAATCTTGAATTAGTTACACTTGCGGTTGAGATAAGGTATAAGATATGCATGTCCTTGGAAAGCTAGCGAAAAATTAAGAACTTTTCCTTTAGATATCGAATGGTTTCGATGAACGGATTAGAAGTTATAATCAATTGAATTTTTGATATTTTTATTAAAAATGATTATTATTATCGTCGTTTTTATCGTCGTTCTAGTTTTATCTTATTATTATCATTATTATTATCTTTATCAATAAAAGAGATTTATCATTAAAAATTGTTTTTTTTATTACTGTCGTTATTATCGTTAAAGTTATAATTAGTATTATTATTATTATTATTATTATCCAATTATCATTATTATTATTATTATTATTATTATTATTATTATTAGTATTATTATTATTATTATTATCATTATTAATATATATATCATTATTTAAAAATGGTTATTTTTATTGTTATTATTATTATTACTATATTATCATTAAGATAATTATTAGTATTATCGCTAATAATATTATAGTAACTATCATTATTAATATTAGTGTAATTAAAACAAATAATTGTAACACCTAAATATTTTGATTACTATTATTATCATTATTATGAACACGATATAAAAGACGATTAAAAGCTATTAAACGAAACGATTAGGAAATAATGAGTAAGAGTATCATGATGAAATTAAAATATTATAAGATATTAATTTAGATAAAATTATCGTTCTTATTATTTTTATCATTACTATTATTATTAAAAGTATCGTTAGGATTAAAACTATCATTTTAACAAAAATTATCATTTTAATAGAAATGTCATTGTTACTATAAAATATCATTATTATTATTATTTTAAATAGAATTATTATTTTAAAGATAATATTAAAAATTATCGTAAATATTAAAGTTATCATAATTAGAATTATCGTTTTATCATAATGTCATCTTAGTAATTATAAATATTGATATTTTTATAATAATAATTATTATTACAAAATAATACAACTTTTACTTACTATCATTATAGATATTATTTTATCAAATAAATATGTGATACAAACATATTTTACTACGTGTAATAACTTACTTTAATAATACCTATCATATTATCTTTATGATATTAAATGAACCCTATAAATTTTATTACTTAATATATATAAAAGTATATTTTATTATATAAATTTAATATAAAATTTTATTTAATAATAAATAAATTATATTATTTACTCTAATAAATCTTTTAAAAATATTTAAAAATATAAAATGACGATATTTAAACTATATATTAATCATGTATAGATTTTTGGAAATTATTTTGAGTCAAATTTACTTTTGTTGACTTTTGCATATTAGTCTCGAGCATTAGGATTGTGGTACACTATGACTTGACCTAATTTGTTAGACAAATATTGACCAACATATAAATATATATAATTAATTTAGGTTCATGAATCCGAGGCCAACCTTGCACTTGTTCAATGACGTTATATGTATTTTTACTACGAAATACAGTATGGTGAGTTTCATTTGCCTTTTTACCCTTTATATTTTTGGGCTGAGAATACATGCGCAACTTTTATAAATGTTTTACGAAATAGACACAAGTACGTGAAACTACATTCTATGGTTGAATTATCGAAATCGAATATGCCCCTTTTTATTAAGTCTGGTAATCTAAGAATTAGGGAACAGACACCCTAATTGACGCGAATCCTAAAGATAGATCTATTGGGCCTAACAAACCCCATCCAAAGTACCGGATGCTTTAGTACTTCGAAATTTATATCATGTCCTAAGGAGGATCCCGGAATGATAGGGGATATTCTTATATGTATCTAGTTAATGTCAGTTACCAGGTGTTCACCATATGAATGATTATTTTTGTCTCTATGCATGAGACGTATATTTATGAGAACTGAAAATGAAATTCTTGTGGTCTATTAAAATGATGGAAAGAAATGATTATGATAAACTAATGAACTCACCAACCTTTTGGTTGATACTTTAAAGCATGTTTATTCTCAGGTGTTAAAGAAATCTTCCGCTGTGCATTTGCTCATTTTAAAGATATTACTTGGAGTCTTTCATAGCATATTTCGAAGAACGTTGCATTCGAGTCAATGAGTTCATCAAAGATTATTATTAAATCAATTTATAGTTGGATAGTGGATATTATGAAATGGTATGCATGCCTGTCAATTTTCGATGTAAAGAAAGTTTGTCTTTTAAAAACGAATGCAATGTTTGTAAAATGTATCATATAGAGGTCAAATACCTCGCAATGTAATCAACTATTGTGAATAGTTTATAATGTATATGAACGGGTCCTTTCAGTTGGTATCAGAGCGGTGGTCTTAGCGAACCAGGTCTGCATTAGTGTGTCTAACTGATAAGTCGATAGGATGCATTAGTGAGTCTGGACTTCAACCGTATCTGCATGTCAAAAGTTTTGCTTATCATTTTGTGTCGAAAATTAACTACTTATCATCCTCGGGAAATTACCTGCTTATAATTTTTAGTCTAAGACATGTCTTGCTGTATTGATTGCATGAATAGTGTATAGACAAAAATTCATATCTTAGCATATCTGCTAAATCATATCTTATCGTATCTGTTACTTTAAACTTTTCCTGACATATCCCGCAAAGTCCTCCATAATCTACGAAATCTTTTGATCTATATATATATATATTACATCAAATTTTAGATTTTATTTATCCGCTCGTCCGAACCTACAATCACCTCGGTGTAATAAAAGAAGTCAACGAGCTTCGCGCTCGAGTAGTGGCTTTGGAGAATATGTTGCAGAGATTACAAACACCAGCAGCAGCATCAGCAGCATAACCAGTACCACCATCATCAACGCCAACAGTACCATTACCACCTCCAACCACAACCGCGTCGTAAACCTCAACTTCACAATCTGTCCCACGAGCATCAACATCATACGCACCATAGATACCAAGGAGTACCAACAACAATAACTGACGAAGTATTAATTCATAACTTCATTGGAGAAACATTCCGCGGCGATTATGTAATCTCTAAAGTCTTAGAGATTATCTAATCTAGCCCTAACCATAAATCAGTTAAGCGAACCAAAATGATGGAAGGAAGAGTAGAAACCCTGACAAAAATGGTGTGTGATTAACAAGCTAAACTTGCTTTACCAAGAACATCAATAGTACCATCAGCGTTACCAGCATCGTCAGTACAGTCAACATCCGAATCAACAACACCGATAACATCACAAACTCCGTCAGTTCAAGAATCACTGTGGACATCATTACGAATCAATAACGTTTATATTGTATCAACGAGTTATGAAGAATTAACTCATTTCCTCTGAAGAAATTATATGTATTATATATATATATATATATATATATATATATATATATATATATATATATATATATATATATATATATATATATATATTGAAATAAATCTTTCAGTGCTAAGCTATTGTGTATGAATCTTAACTACTCGATTAATTCATATTACAAATATGCAATAATGTATGTCCTTCGGCCGCAACTTAACCAGCGTTAACTACAATCTCTGTCGCAATTCAACAAATTCCAATTCATAATAAATCAAGTATATATTTGATTTTACACTTTCATCATCAATGTACCCGAAACTTTTCAGATAACATCATTCGTACTTTACGAAATTCACAAGAATTCCACGAACCAAACACCATACATCAACAACTAACGAAGTATTGATTCATAATTTCAATGTCATTAAAGAAATACTGCGTAAAAGTTATGTACTTTTTAAAGCCTTTAGGGATTATTCAATTCTAGTTTCAACCGTAAATCAAATGAGTTTAATTTAACATTAACTCATTAAATCTATGTTACATCTGAAGAAAATATACATATATATATTTTCATAAAGACTGTAATAAAATTCTTTTGTACAAAATATTAATTGTGAAATTTTTTTTAACGGGTAGGTAATACCCGAGAGATATATAAATTCACAATTAATATGTTACATTCTTTGAATCTGATTCAGCAAATCATCCATTATACTCCCTACTTTCACAACAATATACATTCTTTTATAGAAATCAAAACAACCATACTCATTCAAAATTTAATTACATATTCTGATTTTGAAATCTCAAAATTTAACTTGAGATATGACCAAAATCATCACTCTTAGATCCTTACATCTTTCACAAGCTATATTTTGACTTCAAAACTGTGTTAGAACATCAAATGTATGTTAACGATTACAATCTGTGTTCAAACCCTTCGAAAATTTCTGAAGACACTTCGAATGATGAGCAATCGAGATGATGATCCAACCACATGTTACCCATAGTTATGTACCCGAAAAACTCTTGAAACCAAAGTAAAAGTTTAAACAACGTATCCGCGTCAGATTCTTTGGCATTTATTAGCAAAAATAACTTTGCGACTCCTATTCAAAGTAGCCAGTTTTGTCACAGCTCCAGCAAGTCAACTTCGACTTTTCAGTCAGACTAACCTTATTATAACCTTGAGATATACACCATCGTTACCAGGGAACCTTTTACATTCCACCATATTATTAGCAGATGTACCAACAACTTCATTACCCTTTGACTTTAGCCTCTCCAAAAAGTCATCATAATTATTCATTGAAACCCCATCATTTACTCATTCGCATCTTGTAATGAGAATTGCCATACGAATCATTGGGAATTAGCAATCAGTATTTTGAAATCTTGCAGCATGTCTGCGCCAACAGTTATATGTGTATATATAACGTCTATCTTCTGGACTTAATTTGAATGTGAAGTTTCTGAAAAACACTCCGAACTACGAATTGGTTCTCCGAAAATGGAAAAAATGCTGATGAAGCAGCAAAAACTATAAACGACTTTAAATGGTAAAAGCTGGATGATAATGATGAAGTGTGCTGGCAAAGCGCAGAAAAAGAGAAGTTTTGGAACTGGAAAACGGATTGAGCAAAGTAGGAAGGAGGCTGTGGACAAATTACAAAGACTGAACCTAACTTTAAAGGTTCCAAATGATTCAGTACCTGTTGAAGTCATTAACGAATACCTTGCTCCTGACTCTAAACCCCTGCGGACAATATTCTTCATCATCCTCTGATATTAGAAATTCTAAAATATCATCATATCTTTCATTATAAATATCCTCCAAATTTCTGAAGATATTTTCTTAATTTTTCTTATTTGAAATCATTTACCTCTTCGCGCTATCTGTATTACATCATAAAAGAAACTATTTTAGTTTCTAAATTCTGAAAGATTCAAGTTTAAAATAGGAATATTTTGAAGTAGTGTTGAGAACTGAAGCATGAATTAGTATAATATAATGACACTTGATCAATGTGATTATATTACAGTAAGTCATGCTGAGTTTCTAAATGGAACATGATGATTCACAGATCATAACATCATCATGTGCCATGTTATACGACTCATTTATTATATTTAACCTCTAAAATATCAAGAAAATATTTCTTGATGATTCGTCCTTTTCCAAGGTATTCTAGTAATTTGACAAGTCAAGATCGTGCCATCACAATTTCCTTCCTAGAACATTAACAATGTTCATTCCGAAATTCATATCTGTGAATTCTGGACCATTACAAGCGGTGCTTAATCGCAAGAAGAAGAAACGAAAGGACAAAACTCCGAAATAGAAATTGGGGTATAAATTGCAGCAAATAAAAGAGAGCATTAACTGTGAATGATAATGATTATAGAAGACAGAAGCAGAGACTTTGAAATATAAGGGAACATATAAAGCCCAACGACAAACCAGAAATTATAAACCATATATCGATGCATATAGCAATATAAAGACACGGGAGAACTAGAAACACTATAAACCCAAGAGTATAGTAGAAGTAAATAGATTCTTCCGGCGGTAGATGAAAAAGAAGAATGACCTATATGAAAGTTAGAAGTATATCGAGAATCAGAGCTGAATGGAGCATATTGATGAATACTTTAAAATATGAGTTGAGGGGGAAAGAATAGAAGGTGATGAAACATGACTAGGAACTTAGAAATCAACAGATTTAACTCACACAATGGCAGAATAAGTGAATCAAACCCTCTAGTGAATAGGTTAAATTTTTTTTTGATTAATTTAGTCAAACCACAACTAAATCAAGTGTGATTAGATCAACACCTAGAGCTATTATTCACCACATGGGTGATTTGGACTGAGAGAGAATCGGAGGAGCTCACTAGATCTGAGTGTGTGTAACAAATAAGAGGCTTAACCTAAAATGAAGAACATAAGACTTTATATACCCCTGCTGTTGACTCACCCATACGATTCATTCATCACACGTACGAGTTGGCTTCATCAGCCGTACGGGTGATCACTCACTCGTGTCTTCTCATTTAGGTTGTAATTGTGACTTAGCTCAGCATCAACCGTGCGTATGAGCCTGTCAGCCGTACTAGTGAGGCTTCACTCGTACGTCTGACTAAGTCTAACATAGTCAAACATCTAAATCTCGTTCCTGCAGTTCCTGTAACCACATACAAACACAGGATAATAATGAGCAATCATGGTGGCCTGTAAACTGTTGTACCTGCAATGGACGTGGGTAGATGTCTAGGGACTTGCATAAAATGCATCAACAGAAGGTGTGAGTTGTAAGGAAACGAAGGAGGTGAATTTATAAGAAAATCTCCGACAGAATAATTAAAATGGACGATCGCATTTAAAGCGGATCCTAATTTCCTTGATTACCGGAGAGTCAAATCTTATTAAGAAGATTTTCTTCAAATCCTTTGAAATCTGGGAATCAATCATATCTACGTCAAATGATAAGATGAATCTACACTTACTCATTTCACTCTTCTATGTTAGCTTCATTCGTACTCTTCATATAAATGAATTGTTTATCCAAATTATTCGCTGATGATAAAACTCTAATTTTCAGCCCGTATGTATCATGAAAACATACTTATTATCATTCACGACCTTTCCACTTAAATTTCGGGACGAAATTTCTTTAACAGGTAGGTACTGTGACAACCCGGAAATTTCTAACCAAATTTAAACTTTAATCTTTATATGTTTCCGACACAATAAGCAATATTTGTTAAGTTAAATTTCAAGAATTTTAAACTATGTTCATACATTCATTCAACCTCGACCAAGTTCCAACGATTCACGAACTATTAAACGAATATGATTATATATGTATATGTGTATATATATTATAACTTGAAACGTAAACAAAATATTAGATTAAATACTTTATATGATTGTATCTGTTTCAAAATGTTTATCAATGGAATTAGAAGATAAGATCAAATGATTGAATTATTAGATATATTAAATTATGATTACAAGTCTCTGTTGAAAGGCCCACGTTGATTTGAGAAATCTTTCCATTTTAACAATATTCGGAAAATGGTAAAGTAATTTATAAATAAGAACAAATTGTCAATCATTGAGAACTAGACAAAGGATAGTGGAAGATTGAATCTCATAAAGACTCGATTGATCTATTTAGTTTCAAACGTACAAAAACGTTTTCAATTTAAAAAGAACTTTATTATTAAAACGTATATAACTTTTATAAATATCTAGAACCACTTTTAACAACTCATTACTTAACTAGTATGATAAAGATAACGATATTTATATTTTATTTTATTAAATATATATAACGATTTAAATTAATATTATATATATTTATACGCGTATAATACGTACATAGTTTTATACTTTTACTATACTTAAACTTTACCTTTACTTTATTTTTACTTTACTTTAACTTTAATAATTCACTTTAATAATTCATACTTTAATAATTTATACTTTAATAATTCACTTTAATAATTCATACTTTAATAATTCACTTTAATAATTCATACTTTAATAATTCACTTTAATAATTCATACTTTAATAATTCACTTTAATAATTCAAAAATCTATTATAAATAGAATTCAATAGGTTTCATTATTTCATAGAAACTTGAAAATATTTTTCTCTAAACTCTCTCAATCGATTTATATATATATATTTACTCCGTATTATTTCAAGATATTATTAGTATACATAAAATATTACGACGGAGTGTTGTCCGAGTGATTTCGAAATTGTTTTTCGAGTAGGATAGGATTAAGGAAATTATGGGTTATAGCTATGGAGGTGATTGAGTATGGTTCATGGGTATGCTCGTGAGGTCAATATAGTGTTAATTATTTCCGTTGCGTCTACGTACCTTTCCTACAATATTGAATCTCAATATTGATACGTGAGTACTCATAATTTAACTTTTACATACTAATAGTGTATCCCTGACTAGTGCTCGAGTATTTAGGATTATGCATGCTTGTACTTTTGATATTGCCCTTAGATACGTTAGGTTGAATCTTGAATTAGTTACACTTGCGGTTGAGATAAGGTATAAGATATGCATGTCCTTGGAAAGCTAGCGAAAAATTAAGAACTTTTCCTTTAGATATCGAATGGTTTCGATGAACGGATTAGAAGTTATAATCAATTGAATTTTCGATATTTTTATTAAAAATGATTATTATTATCGTCGTTTTTATCGTCGTTCTAGTTTTATCTTATTATTATCATTATTATTATCTTTATCAATAAAAGGGATTTATCATTAAAAATTGTTTTTTTATTACTATCGTTATTATCGTTAAAGTTATAATTAGTATTATTATTATTATTATCCAATTATCATTATTATTATTATTATTATTATTATTATTATTATTATTATTATTATTATTATTATTATTATTATTATTAGTATTATTATTATTATTATCATTATTAATATATATATATATATATTATTTAAAAATGGTTATTGTTATTGTTATTATTATTATTACTATATTATCATTAAGATAATTATTAGTATTATCGTTAATAATATTATAGTAACTATCATTATTAATATTAGTGTAATTAAAACAAATAATTGTAACACCTAAATATTTTGATTACTATTATTATCATTATTATGAACACGATATAAAAGACGATTAAAAGCTATTAAACGAAACGATTAGGAAATAATGAGTAAGAGTATCATGATGAAATTAAAATATTATAAGATATTAATTTAGATAAAATTATCGTTCTTATTATTTTTATCATTACTATTATTATTAAAAGTATCGTTAGGATTAAAACTATCATTTTAACAAAAATTATCATTTTAATAGAAATGTCATTGTTACTATAAAATATCATTATTATTATTATTTTAAATAGAATTATTATTTTAAAGATAATATTAAAAATTATCGTAAATATTAAAGTTATCATAATTAGAATTATCGTTTTATCATAATGTCATCTTATTAATTATAAATATTGATATTTTTATAATAATAATTATTATTACAAAATAATACAACTTTTACTTACTATCATTATAGATATTATTTTATCAAATAAATATGTGATACAAATATATTTTACTAGGTGTAATAACTTACTTTAATAATACCTATCATATTATCTTTATGATATTAAATGAACCCTATAAATTTTATTACTTAATATATATAAAAGTATATTTTATTATATAAATTTAATATAAAATTTTATTTATTAATAAATAAATTATATTATTTACTCTAATAAATCTTTTAAAAATATTTAAAAATATAAAAAGACGATATTTAAACTATATATTAATCATGTATAGATTTTTGGAAATTATTTTGAGTCAAATTTACTTTTGTTGACTTTTGCATATTAGTCTCGAGCATTAGGATTGTGGTACACTATGACTTGACCTAATTTGTTAGACAAATATTGACCAACATATAAATATATATAATTAATTTAGGTTCGTGAATCCGAGGCCAACCTTGCACTTGTTCAATGACGTTATATGTATTTTTACTACGAAATACAGTATGGTGAGTTTCATTTGCCTTTTTACCCTTTATATTTTTGGGCTGAGAATACATGCGCAACTTTTATAAATGTTTTACGAAATAGACACAAGTACGTGAAACTACATTCTATGGTTGAATTATCGAAATCGAATATGCCCCTTTTTATTAAGTCTGGTAATCTAAGAATTAGGGAACAGACAACCTAATTGACGCGAATCCTAAAGATAGATCTATTGGGCCTAACAAACCCCATCCAAAGTACCGGATGCTTTAGTACTTCGAAATTTATATCATGTCCGAAGGAGGATCCCAGAATGATAGGGGATATTCTTATATGTATCTAGTGAATGTCAGTTACCAGGTGTTCACCATATGAATGATTATTTTTGTCTCTATGCATGGGACGTATATTTATGAGAACTGAAAATGAAATTCTTGTGGTCTATTAAAATGATTGAAATAAATGATTATGATAAACTAATGAACTCACCAACCTTTTGGTTGACACTTTAAAACATGTTTATTCTCAGGTGTTAAAGAAATCTTCCGCTGTGCATTTGCTCATTTTAAAGATATTACTTGGAGTCTTTCATAGCATATTTCGAAGAACGTTGCATTCGAGTCAATGAGTTCATCAAAGATTATTATTAAATCAATTTATAGTTGGATAGTGGATATTATGAAATGGTATGCATGCCTGTCAATTTTCGATGTAAAGAAAGTTTGTCTTTTAAAAACGAATGCAATGTTTGTAAAATGTATCATATAGAGGTCAAATACCTCGCAATGTAATCAACTATTGTGAATCGTTTATATTGTATATGAACGGGTCCTTTCACTTCCGCTGTTGCATACTAAAATAAGGACAAGATTTGGAGTCCATGTTTGTATGATA
The DNA here is from genome assembly GCF_046630445.1 of Rutidosis leptorrhynchoides. Lineage (NCBI taxonomy): Eukaryota > Viridiplantae > Streptophyta > Magnoliopsida > Asterales > Asteraceae > Rutidosis > Rutidosis leptorrhynchoides. The sequence goes on along the minus strand of NC_092338.1, from coordinate 286,606,140 downwards.
TTGTGTAAAAACTGCATTCAAGAAACTGATTTTGATGTAACATATTTGTGTTGTAAACCATTATGTAATGGTCGTGTGTAAACAGGATATTTTAGATTATCATTATTTGATAATCTACGTAAAGCTTTTTAAACCTTTATTTATGAAATAAAGGTTATGGTTTGTTTTAAAAATGAATGCAGTCTTTGAAAAACGTCTCATATAGAGGTCAAAACCTCGCAACGAAATCAATTAATATGGAACGTTTTTAATCAATAAGAACGGGACATTTCATTTGGTATCAGAGCGTTGGTCTTAGAGAACTAGAAAATTTGCATTAGTGTGTCTTATCGAGTTTGTTAGGATGCATTAGTGAGTCTGGACTTCGACCGTGTTTTCTTTAAAAATGATTGCTTAACATTTTTGTTGGAAACTATATATTATTAACATGTATATATTATGTGATATATTAATCTCTTAACATGTTTGATATTGTGTGATAGATGTCTACCTCTAGCACAAATCCCATTGACTCACCTAATAATAATGAAGAGTTGAATATATATTGGACTGATTCACAAGTTCTCGAATCAGAACCGGAAGAAGAATCAGAACCGGAAGAGGAGGAACCGGAGGAGGAAATAGAACCGGTGAGGGAAATAATAAAATGATTAAGTAAAAGAAAATCCTCAACCAACCGACCAAGGTTAATTATGGTCAATGGTGTTTCCGCCAAGGAAGCAAAATATTGGGAGGATTACCAATTCTCCGATGAATCGGATTCCGACGAGAATTCCGATGATGTTATAGAAATTACCCCAACTGAATTTAAAAAGGCAAAAGAAAATAATAAGGGAAAGGGCATAAAAATAGAGAAATCTAATTCCAACCCCGATGAACTTTATATGTATCGTCAACCCCCGAAGCCCTTAAGTTGTAACAATGACCCGGGAACCTCTAAACCACCAGGTTTTTCTAAACCGTTGTGGAAAACGACAGCTCGTATTAGGGGAACATCATATATCCCTAGAAACTTGGCAAAACGAACCAAAACCGAAGAAGAAGAAACGAGCGAGTCGGAATAAGATAGTTGTATTCGTGTGGTGTAATATATGTAATATAGTGTGCTTATGCTTTATGATATATGTAAAAATTTCTTGTATTAATAAGTATTTTTTTTATGAATCTAACTGTTGTCTATTTTACAGTATAAAAACACAAAATGGATAGACAACCCAACATTTTAAGAGACCTACCCGGAGACATGATTGATGAAATTTTGTCTAGAGTCGGTCAGAATTCTTCGGCACAACTATTTACGGCGAAATCAGTTTGTAAGACATTCGAAGAACATTCCAAGAATGTCTTGGTTTATAAGAGACTTTCGTTTGAAAGATGGGGGATATCACATTGGGAAACCCATAAGTTACGATGTGTTTACTTTGACGCATATATTGCGGGGAACCCAAATGCTATTTTACGCAACGGGTTAAGAAATTATTTTGACTCAATGTATCCGAATATAGGACTTCATGATTTAGAAAAAGTGGCTAACATGCAACATAAAGAAGCATGCTATGCTTACGGGTTAGTAATGTTCGCTTCTCACTAAAGTGAGAAAAAGAACATCGGGCTACAACTATTAAACAAAACATTCCCACAAGTGACGGAGTCGGTAATTGGGGTAAGAAATGAGGTTTTTAGGTTATTACGAGACTGTTGGTCATTACGTAACCCTCGTCCCTTTGACGACGTTACAACACGCTGTCTTATCAACGGCCATAACGGTTATGTTCCACAAGACCAAGGATGGGAAGTAGTCCTAGTAAAACCAGAATGCATGACTTGTTTCTGGACGTATGAATTACGTGTCTTTATTGCCTTTGCTGAACGACTTGTGTACTAGCTAGAATTATCTGCACAACTATCTCGTATCAAAGTTATTGTGTGCTATATTTCATGCTTTATGTAAAATAAGCGGTATTGTAAGTTTGTAAAATATTGTATAAAAGTTTGAACGCGAAAGATTATTATAATCAGTTTTTCATATAGAATTGTAGTAGTTGAATTGTATATTAGCTACTAAGTATGAACTTAACGGGTAGGTACTACCCGAATTTAAACTTATAAAACGCTAATATGAAGAAAACGCTTTTATAAATGAGTTCATATTATGCTACGAAATACTATTAACTACTCTTAATATTCTGTATGATTAACTTGTTCCATTTGACTATTTTGAAGGAAATGGCACCGACTACTCGACACACCGTGAATATGAATGAAGAGGAATTCCGTACTTTTCTAGCTTCAAACATAGCCGCAGTACAGGCTGCGCTACATACCAACAATAACCTTGGATCTAGCAGTACAGGAAATCGTGTAGGATGCACCTACAAAGAATTCACTGCCTGCAAACCTTTGGAATTTGATGGAACCGAAGGACCGATCGGATTGAAACGGTGGACCGAGAAGGTCGAATCGGTGTTTGCCATAAGTAAGTGTACTGAAGAGGACAAAGTGAAGTACGCTACGCATACCTTCACAGGTTCTGTGTTAACATGGTGGAATACCTATCTAGAGCAAGTGAGACAAGATGATGCGTACGCACTACCGTGGTCAGCATTCAAGCACTTGATGAACGAGAAGTACCGTCCCAGAACTGAGGTCAATAAGCTCAAGATAGAACTTAGAGGGTTACGAACCCAAGGATTTGATATTACCACATACGAAAGACGTTTCACAGAATTGTGCCTATTGTGTCCGTGAGCGTTCGAAGATGAGGAAGAGAAGATCGACGCATTTGTGAAAGGATTACCAGAAAGAATCCAAGAAGATATAAGTTCACACGAGCCCGCCTCCATACAACAGGCATGTAGAATGGCTCACAAACTAGTGAACCAGATTGAGGAAAGAATTAAAGAACAGACGGCTGAAGAGGCCAATGTGAAGCAAGTCAAAAGAAAGTGGGAGGAAAACGGTGATAAGAATCACCAATACAACAACAACAGTAATTAAAATAATAATCGCAACAATTATCCCAAACAATCGCAACATCAATCGCAACTACAACAAACGGCCCAACAACAACAACAACAACAACAACAGCAGCAGCAACAGCAACTACAACAATCATCCCAACAACAATAACAACCGCAACAACAACAACAACAACAACAACTGCAACAACAACAACAATCAGAAGTAGCTATGCCAAAGGTGTGAAAAGTATCACTCGGGGTTCTGCACCAAATTTTGCAACAAGTGTAAAAGAAATGGTCATAGCGCGGCGAAGTGTGAGGTCTACGAACCAGGGGTTAACAGAACGAAAGGAACAAATGGTGTCGGAACGAGTAATGGCAGAGCAAGTAGTGTCGGAGCAAGTTATACCAATGTAGTTTGTTATAAATGTGGAAAACCGGGCCACATTATTAGAAATTGCCTGAACCAGGAGAACACGAATGGACAAGGCCGCGGAAGAGTTTTCAATATTAATGCGGCAGAGGCACAGGAAGACCCGGAGCTTGTTACGGGTACGTTTCTTATTGACAATAAATCTGCTTACGTTTTATTTGATTCGGGTGCGGATAGAAGCTATATGAGTAGAGATTTTTGTGCTAAATTAAGTTGTCCATTGACGCCGTTGGATAGTAAATTTTTACTCGAATTAGTAAACGGTAAATTAATTTCAGCAGATAATATATGCCGGAATCGAGAAATTAAACTGGGTAGCGAAATATTTAAGATTGATTTGATACCAGTAGAGTTAGGGAGTTTTGATGTAATAGTTGGCATGGACTGGCTGAAGAAGGTGAAAGCAGAGATTGTATGTTATAAAAATGCAATTCGCATTGTACGAGAAGAAGGAGAACCCTTAATGGTGTACGGAGAAAAGGGCAACATGAAGCTACATCTTATTAGTAATTTGAAGGCACAAAAACTAATAAGAAAAGGTTGCTATGCTGTTCTAGCACACGTCAAGAAAGTACAAACTGAAGAAAAGAGCATCAATGATGTTCCCGTCGCAAAAGAATTTCCCGATGTATTTCCAAAAGAATTACCGGGACTACCTCCACATCGATCTGTTGAATTTCAAATAGATCTTGTACCAGGAGCTGCACCAATAGCTCGTGCTCCTTATAGACTCGCACCCAGTGAGATGAAAGAACTGCAAAGCCAACTGCAAGAACTATTAGAACGTGGTTTCATTCGACCAAGCACATCACCATGGGGAGCTCCTATTTTGTTTGTCAAGAAGAAGGATGGTACATTTAGGTTGTGTATTGACTACAGAGAGTTGAACAAACTTACCATCAAAAACCGTTATCCACTGCCGAGAATTGACGACTTATTTGATCAACTACAAGGCTCGTCGGTTTATTCGAAGATCGATTTACGTTCTGGATATCATCAAATGCAAGTAAAGGAGCATGATATTCCAAAAACTGCTTTTAGGACGCGTTATGGTCATTACGAGTTTATGGTTATGCCGTTTGGATTGACTAACGCACCAGCTGTGTTCATGGACCTTATGAACCGAGTGTGTGGGCCATATCTTGACAAGTTTGTCATTGTTTTCATCGATGACATACTTATTTGCTGAAATAATGATCAAGAGCGCGAAGAACATTTGAGAAAAGTGCTAGAAGTATTGAGGAAAGAAACACTGTACGCTAAGTTTTCAAAGTGTGCATTTTGGTTGGAAGAAGTTCAATTCCTCGGTCACATAGTGAACAAAGAAGGTATCCAGGTGGACCCGGCAAAGATCGAAACCGTTGAAAAGTGGGAAACCCTAAAAACTCCGAAGCATATACGTCAATTTTTAGGATTGGCTGGTTACTACAGAAGATTCATCCAAGATTTCTCCAAAATACCAAAACCCTTGACTGCATTAACGCATAAAGGGAAGAAATTTGAATGGAAGGATGAACAAGAGAAGGCGTTTCAATTATTGAAGAAAAAGCTAACTACGGCACCTATATTGTCATTGCCTGAAGGGAATGATGATTTTGTGATTTATTGTGACGCATCAAAGCAAGGTCTCGGTTGTGTATTAATGCAACGGACGAAGGTGATTGCTTATGCGTCTAGACAATTAAAGATTCACGAGCAAAATTATACGACGCATGATTTGGAATTAGGCGCGGTTGTTTTTGCATTAAAGACTTGGAGGCACTACTTATATGGGGTCAAAAGTATTATATATACCGACCACAAAAGTCTTCAACACATATTTAATCAGAAACAACTGAATATGAGGCAGTGTAGGTGGATTGAATTGTTGAATGATTACGACTTTAAGATTCGTTACCACCCGGGGAAGGCAAATGTGGTAGCCGACGCCTTGAGCAGAAAGGACAGAGAACCCATTCGAGTAAAATCTATGAATATAATGATTCACACTAACCTTACTACTCAAATAAAGGAGGCGCAACAAGGAGTTTTAAAAGAGGGAAATTTAAAGGATGAAATACCCAAAGGATCGGAGAAGCATCTTAATATTTGGGAAGACGGAACCCGGTATAGGGCTGAAAGAATTTGGGTACCAAAATTTGGAGATATGAGAGAAATGGTACTTAGAGAAGCTCATAAAACCAGATACTCAATACATCCTGAAACGGGGAAGATGTACAAGGATCTTAAGATATATTTTTGGTGGCCAGGTATGAAAGCCGATATTGCTAAATATGTAGGAGAATGTTTGACATGTTCTAAGGTCAAAGCTGAACATCAGAAACCATCAGGTCTACTACAACAACCTGAAATCCCAGAATGGAAATGGAAAAACATTACCATGGATTTCATTACTAAATTGCCAAGGACTGCAAGTGATTATGATACTAGTTGGGTAATAGTTGATCATCTCACCAAGTCAGCACACTTCCTGCCAATAAGAGAAGATGACAAGATGGAGAAGTTAGCACGACTGTATTTGAAGGAAGTCGTCTCCAGACATGGAATACCAATCTCTATTATCTCTGATAGGGATGGCAGATTTATTTCAAGATTCTGGCAGACATTACAGCAAGCATTGGGAACTCGTCTAGACATGAGTACTGCCTATCATCCACAAACTGATGGGCAGAGTGAAAGGACGATACAAACGCTTGAAGACATGCTACGAGCTTGTGTTATTGATTTCGGAAACAGTTGGGATCGACATCTACCGTTAGCAGAATTTTCCTACAACAACATCTACCATTCAAGCATTGAGATGGCGCCGTTTGAAGCACTTTATGGTATAAAGTGCAGGTCTCCGATTTTTTGGAGTGAAGTGGACGATAGACAGATTACGGGTCCGGAGATAATACAAGAAACTACCGAGAAAATCATCCAAACTCAACAAAGATTGAAAATCGCCCAGAGTCGACAAAAGAGCTACGCGGACAGTAAAAGAAAAGATATAGAGTTTGAAATTGGATAAATGGTCATGCTTAAGGTTTCACCTTGGAAAGGCGTTGTTCGATTTGGTAAACGGGGGAAACTAAATCCAAGGTACATTGGACCATTCAAGATTATAGATCGTGTCGGACCATTAGCTTACCAACTGGAGCTACCTCAACAACTCGCGACTGTACATAACACTTTCCACGTCTCAAATTTGAAGAAATGTTTTGCTAAAGAAGATCTCACTATTTCGTTGGACGAAATCTAAATCAATGAAAAACTTCAATTCATTGAAGAACCCGTCGAAATAATGGATCGTGAGGTTAAGAGACTTAAACAAAACAAGATACCGATTGTTAAGGTTCGATGGAATGCTCGTAGAGGACCCGATTTTACCTGAGAGCGTGAAGATCAGATGAACAAGAAATACCCGCATTTATTTCCAGAAGATACGTCAACACCTCCAACTGCTTAAAATTTCGGGATGAAATTTATTTAACGGGTAGGTACTGTAGTGACCCGAACTTTTCCATGTTTATATATATATTAAATGAAATTGTTATTTACATGATTAAGTGTTTCCAACATGTTAAGCAATCAAACTTGTTAAGACTTGATTAATTGAAATAGGTTTCATATAGACAATTGACCACCCAAGTTGACCGGTGATTCACGAACGTTAAAACTTGTAAAAACTATACGATGACATATATATGGTTATATATATAGTTAACATGATTTTATTATAAGTATTTATCTCATTAGGTATTTTAACAATGAGTTATATACATAAAAATGAGACTATTAATTTAAGAAACTCGAAAACGATATATATAACGATTATCGTTATAACAACGTCTTACTAGGTACATACGAATCATATTAAGATATTGATACACTTAGTTAATTATGTTAAATGATAAGTAAATATATTATTAAGTGTATTAACAATGAAATACATATGTAAAAATAAGACTACCAACTTAATGATTTCGAAAAGAGACATATATGTAACGATTATCGTTGTAACGACATTTAACTGTATATATATTATACTAAGATATATTATATATCATAATATCATGATAATATAACAATTTAACATCTCATTTGTTATAATAAATAATGGGTTAACAACATTCATCAAGATCGTTAACCTAAAGGTTTCAAAACAACATTAACATGTAACGACTAACGATGACTTAACGACTCAGTTAAAATGTATATACATGTAGTATTTTAATATGTATTCATACACTTTTGAAAGATTTCAAGACACTTATCAAAATACTTCTACTTAACAAAAATACTTACAATTACATCCTCGTTCAGTTTCATCAACAATTCTACTTGTATGCACCCGTATTCGTACTCGTACAATACACAGCTTTTAGATGTATGTACTATTGGTATATACACTCCAATGATCAGCTCTTAGCAGCCCATGTGAGTCACCTAACACATGTGGGAACCATCATTTGGCAACTAGCATAAAATATCTCATAAAATTACAAAAATATGAGTAATCATTCATGACTTATTTACATGAAAACAAAATTACATATCCTTTATATCTAATCCATACACCAACGACCAAAAATACCTACAAACACTTTCATTCTTCAATTTTCTTCATCTAATTGATCTCTCTCAAGTTCTATCTTCAAGTTCTAAGTGTTCTTCATAAATTCCAAAAGTTCTAGTTTTATAAAATCAAGAATACTTCCAAGATTGCAAGTTTACTTCCAAGTTTTCTAAATCCATTCCAAGTAATCATCCAAGATCAAGAAACCTTTGTTACTTACAGTAGGTTATCTTTCTAATACAAGGTAATAATCATATTCAAACTTTAATTCAATTTCTATAACTATAACAATCTTATTTCGAGTGGAAATCTTACTTGAAATTGTTTTCGTGTCATGATTCTTGTTCAAGAACTTTCAAGCCATCCAAGGATCCATTGAAGCTAGATCTATTTTTCTCATTTACAGTAGGTTTATCCAAGGAACTTGAGGTAGTAATGATGTTCATAACATCATTCTATTCATACATATAAAGCTATCTTATTCGAAAGTTTAAACTTGTAATCACTAGAACATAGTTTAGTTAATTCTAAACTTGTTCGCAAATAAAAGTTAATCCTTCTAACTTGACTTTTAAAATATACTAAACACATGTTCTATATCTATATGATATGCTAACTTAATGATTTAAAACCTGGAAACACGAAAAAGACCGTAAAACCGGATTTACGCCGTCGTAGTAACACCGCGGGCTGTTTTGGGTTAGTTAATTAAAAACTATGATAAACTTTGATTTAAAAGTTATTATTCTGGGAAAATGATTTTTATTATGAACATGAAACTATATCCAAAAATTATGGTTAAACTCAAAGTGAAAGTATGTTTTCTAAAATGGTCATCTAGACGTCGTTCTTTCCACTGAAATGACTACCTTTACAAAAACAACTTGTAACTTATTTTTATGACTATAAACCTATACTTTTTCTGTTTAGATTCATAAAATAGAGTTCAATATGAAACCATAGCAATTTGATTCACTCAAAACGGATTTAAAATGAAGAAGTTATGGGTAAAACAAGATTGGATAATTTTTCTCATTTTAGCTACGTGAAAATTGGTAACAAATCTATTCCAACCATAACTTAATCAACTTGTATTGTATATTATGTAATCTTGAGATACCATAGACACGTATACAATGTTTCGACCTATCATGTCGACACATCTATATATATTTCGGAACAACCATAGACACTCTATATGTGAATGTTGGAGTTAGCTATACAGGGTTGAGGTTGATTCCAAAATATATATAGTTTGAGTTGTGATCAATACTGAGATACGTATACACTGGGTCGTATATTGATTCAAGATAATATTTATCGATTTATTTCTGTACATCTAACTGTGGACAACTAGTTGTAGGTTACTAACGAGGACAGCTGACTTAATAAAGTTAAAACATCAAAATATATTAAAAGTGTTGTAAATATATTTTGAACATACTTTGATATATATGTATATATTGTTATAGGTTCGTGAATCAACCAGTGGCCAAGTCTTACTTCCCGACGAAGTAAAAATCTGTGAAAGTGAGTTATAGTCCCACTTTTAAAATCTAATATTTTTGGGATGAGAATACATGCAGGTTTTATAAATGATTTACAAAATAGACACAAGTACGTGAAACTACATTCCATGGTTGAATTATTGAAATCGAATATGCCCCTTTTTATTAAGTCTGGTAATCTAAGAATTAGGGAACAGACACTCTAATTAACGCGAATCCTAAAGATAGATCTATTGGGCCTAACAAACCCCATCCAAAGTACCGGATGCTTTAGTACTTCGAAATTTATATCATATCCGAAGGGTGTCCCAGAATGATGGGGATATTCTTATATATGCATCTTGTTAATGTCGGTTACCAGGTGTTCACCATATGAATATTTTTATCTCTATGTATGGGATGTGTATTGAAATACGAATTCTTGTGGTCTATTGTTACGATTTGATATATATAGGTTAAACCTATAACTCACCAACATTTTTGTTGACGTTTAAAGCATGTTTATTCTCAGGTGAATACTAAGAGCTTCTGCTGTTGCATACTAAAATAAGGACAAGATTTGGAGTCCATGTTTGTATGATATTGTGTAAAAACTGCATTCAAGAAACTGATTTCGATGTAACATATTTGTATTGTAAACCATTATGTAATGGTCGTGTGTAAACATGATATTTTAGATTATCATTATTTGATAATCTACGTAAAGCTTTTTAAACCTTTATTTATGAAATAAAGGTTATGGTTTGTTTTAAAAATGAATGCAGTCTTTGAAAAACGTCTCATATAGAGGTCAAAACCTCGCAACGAAATCAATTAATATGGAACGTTTTTAATCAATAAGAACGGGACATTTCAACTATCCCTCTTCCACCTCGATGCACCCAAAACACCAATGATTCGTCAATTCCATATATAATCGTCAATTCCAAAAATTGGGTTAAGATGGGTGTGCCAAAGTGTAGGGGACTGGTTACCCCTATCTTTATGGTCAATCCGGGCACAGGATGACCGGCACTCATCAAGCTTTCTATCACAACTCTATGGTTTCTCTGATAGTAGGACGAAAGCATTGATGGAGGTTCGTGGAATTAGGGCCCCACGTGGCTAATTAAGAGGTCCATCAATTCCAAAAAATATTTTTGCATTTTTTCAATAAGCGGTGTGCATACAAGCCTTCGCGATTATGGGTCAGCCACACGGATAGTTGCCAACCCGGCATTTCACCGAAGTAAAAACAACTACCTTGGGTGTAATTTTTCGGAGGGTCTAGTGCACGAAACCTGAAAGACTTTACTTTCAAGCAATGGTCTTTTGAAACAAACATAACTTGTAAGACTTTACTTACAAGCTTCTGAATAATTTTAAGGTCCTTAAACCCCACTTCCCACGCATCTAGCTTTTATGCTAGTTTTAAGAAAATGTAGGAAGCAGATACTACATTCCCGTATTTGAAAGGGTACCACGGATTTTGACCATGGCGTGCGTTGTCTAAGCAAATGCTAGCACGAAGCCATTGCTCATACATAAAAAGATAGCACAGTTAAAGCTCAAGGTTCCTCTTCCCACAGTACGATACAACAGTGTAACACATCGTGAAATGAAGTATTAACCAATGTCAGTATGAAAGGATGTAGATTAGGAAGTCTCCTACACCAAGTAAGACGGGCATTCGGAAGACTTGACTTCATTTATGGATGGACTTGAATCATGCTACAATTTGGATTTTTGAAATCCTGGAAGACTTTGCTTCCTTATTTTATTTTATTTTTTTTCAATTTTCAAATTGGCGATAAATGTCCGCGAGGATTTATCTTCCCCCCCCCCACCCCCACTACTTAAGATCATGTAATGCCCTCATTTACATGAAATCAGATAATCAAAGATAAATTTGAGAGGACAATAGTGATAAGGGAAAAGAAAAAGAAACCCGGATTTTTAGATCCGAAGATCATGGAGAGACGGTGCACGATGGCGCTGAACTTACTACCAGCTTAAGAACATCGGCATCCTCTCGAACATAACTCACACAATTATCATCAAATGCAATATAAGTCGCTGAACATAATGCTAGTCTTTGTAAAGTAACAGCATGCGAATCATCATAACCTGCAAATACATAAAAACCACGCATGCAAATGATGGGGTGGTACCACCGCGGTACCAAGATGCCCCATCAAAATACCTAAGTACAAAGTTTAAAAATATAAAATACAGTCATCCAAAATAAAAACTGAAATAAAAAATTGTTTAAACAACCACACACGCGCACACATGCGCCCTCACCATCAACATAAAATCTTCTCAAAAGAACCTCCAGAAGGACCCATTACTTGGTCCGGGGTTTTGCTGATCCTGGTACTGCTGCTGAGACTGCTGGTGCTGTTGCTGCATCGAAAGCTGGTGGGCGGCTTGAGCCTGGGCAAGAGCTGCATCATAGTCATAAGAAGGGCGAGGTGACCCCGGGCCTCCCCAGTCAGTCCATCCGGGAGAAACTGGTTGAATGAAGTTCTGCGGGTCACGGCGATAGAGATCGAAGGAATGTTGAGTCCATTGCACATTTACCCGAATACCTGCTTTATTATACCAAGTCTGCTCAATTCCCTGTTCAACGTGCTGACGAAGCAAACTATTCTGCTCATCATAATACGCCCGATCATCCTGACTACGATCATCTACATTCTCTGTCATACCCGTAAACTGCCCCTCAGTATGAAGTCTCATCCCACTAAACTGGTTCGTAATAAAATCAAAAGTCAAACCAGCACCACTCGAACTACCAACCTCGATCATCTCCACATCAGCAGCCGGGGTCACATCCACCTCCTCATCTGGATCTGTTAAATCAACCTCAGACTGAGCATGCATACCCGTATACTTACAGATATTCTTCTTCTTCCTCACCAAAACCTTACAACCTTCATAAACCTGGGCCCCAAGCGCCCTTGTACCCTCATTCTCAATCTTAGCAGGGTGAATACGCCTAACATGCAGAGGCGTTAATGAAATACCTAGGAACTCAGCGACCAATGTAACTAAACACCACCACTTAATGGACTGTTCGGCTTAAGATTGTGTCCCTGCTCGCAAAGAGACTTAGCGACCCCATAAGGAATGTTGACCATCTCTTCATCCCTCAAACAACTAAGATAAAACAAATCGGCAACGCTGCCTTTCTCTATATTTTGCCGTCTCTGATTAATGGTATTTGAAATAAACCGCTGGATGATGCATAGACGATTGTCTTTGATTAGTGTGTAGGAGCTGCTACTCGTCTTGTAACTATGCTTATGAGTCATATTGTACCATGCTACCTCATGCTAAAATGAATTAGTGAAATGCTTACACTTAGTCAGATAATAACCCAAAGTATCCTCATCCACATCGGCATCCTCATAAATCGTAAGTGCATTAGCCATGTCTATGAAAGTCATGGTGCGCATTTAACCACCCAACTGAAAACTTAACAACACATCATCATAACGTATGGCAGTTGGGACGAACTTAGCAGTTGAAAAGAACTCTAAGCACCACACTTTGTAAATCATAAGATCAAGATGGAAGAACTCATACCAATCATTAAACCCAATTCGTTCCCAGGACCGAGAATATATTGTTGAACCAACATTTCGCGAACCTCCTCAGCTAAACCAACCTCGTCGAGAGGTTCCCAATCAGGATAACGCGTAGAGAAAAACTTACTGTCCTCTATTCCAGTTAACAGATCAATCCATTCCATATAATTTTCATTATTACGCTCCTAAACCAAGTAAGGATGCAAATCCTTAGGGAGCCTATGAGCCCTCGAATGAACGGGTGCCATTGGCACACTTTGTGAAGCACTAGGTCTTTTTGTTCCCTACAAAACAACCACATACACAAGAAACAAAATGGGAAAAGGAAAATGTTAGCGTTAGTTTAAAACCAAATAATATTCCACCTTCCACATTTGCTTTCATGTTTGGCAAATATCCTCCACATTCAAAAACTCAATCAACAAAAACCTACATTATCTCATAAACGTACAAAACCCATATTTCCATAATGCCAATACAATCTTTCATGCAATCAAGGATATAATCAAATTAACTGATAATACATGAACTATCATATTACAATCGCACCATTCAATCTCAATTCCAAAGTCAAACTTAGTCAAATCTAGTCAGTTAGCCCAAAATTACCCAAATTGACATGAACCCTAAAATTTAAAAATCGAGCAATCGAATAATTCATGACAATTAACAACTAACAAACTTAATAACTAGCATAACTAACACCAATTCATAACAAATACCTATAAAAATCAAAATCAAGGCCAAATTTCCACATACTCAAGAACCCTAGAATCAAAACTAGCAATTTAAGATCAAATAGCATATGAAACTAGATTCTAGCATGTTATATAATCATAATACAGAGAAAATTCGGCCTAAATCAAAACAATCAACACCCCCACACTTGATTTCAACAAAACGCATATGAACACCCAATTAGAATTCAAAATTAGAAGAAAATACACTTAGAAAGGATGTTAAAATCATTACCTTTGTCGTAGGAAGCATGATTAAGGTTGGGTTTGATGTTGATTTGAATTGAAAATCGATTAGGGTTCAGTGTGGAAGTTCAAAAATTTCGGCGGGTGTATGTGTGTGCGTATTTTTGAAACCAAAACAGCAAATTAAAGCAAAAACGATTTTGAGCTGGAGCCCGTATCGCGGTCGCGATGGGTATATCCCGGTCGCGATGAACTTGTACCTGGTACCAGTTTTTCAGAGACCGCGATTGGGTTCATCCCGGTCGTGAAAGACCGTGTATCTGGTAGTCCAATTTCTGTCACTTAACCGCGGCCGCGATGGGGTTTATCTCGGCCGCGATTTGAATCCCAGCCTTTTTTTTCAAAGGTTTTATACTTTTTATGGTTTTTCTGTTTTAAAAATGTATGCAATAAAAATAATAAATAAAAAAACTTACAAACTTTACACATTTATGCAATGTTTACGTCAAAGTCGCGAACTCGACTCCTCTCCCATGCCTAGCAATCATCAGGATCCTCGACTCCGATGTTGCCTTACACTTCGTATTGTTGCCTAAAGTAATTACCGAATTGGATTTTCCCAACGAACAAAGTGTACAACCCCCATGGAAAAATTGCTTATACATTTCGTAGGACATGATATTAATTGAGGATCCAGAATCGGCTATTAATTTTAATTCCCGGTGATCGTTAGCAAAATGTGTGATTACCCGGTGATATTAATTGGATTTTCGACACGATAAGCAAATGCTGTAATGCTGAGTCTTAAAAATTTTAGAACTATATTCATGTAATTAATTACCCTTTGACTGTGCTCGACGATTCACGAACATTTATGTGTATATAGATATGTATATACATAATACATAGTTATATTAATTTAACATTAGTATTAAATGTATAATACTTTACATGAACGTAATTGATTCAATATATGTTTAATATATTTATCGACGGAATTAAAAGATAATATAAAATGATTGAATTATCAGTTATATTGATATATGATTAAGGGTCTCTGTTGTGAGGTCCACTGTGATTTAAGAAATCTGTTCTTTTTAACAATATTCGGAAAAGGGTAATGTGATTTACAAGTAAGAACAAATGTGTCAATTAACGAGAGTTAGACAAAAGTTAGTGGAGATTCCTGCTTAATTTCCAATGTGTGTGCTTTACAATAATTTCCTCGTGTCTTTTGATGAGTTAATTAGTTAGCTTTCACGATATTTAATACTAAGAACTTGGAATCTAAATAATCAAGATACTAGATGTCAAAAAGTTAAAGAAGTTAACATGTTGTATTAAAATGATTTCTTATATTTAACTATCTATTGCCTCACGATTCACGATCGAACTATAATTTAAAAAAGAACCTGAAACCCGTTATAAGTTATATAGGATTTTATTTTCTTAAAACGTTTTATGATATAATTGATAAATTATGATATGGTATGCATGCCTGTCAACTTTCGATGAAATGAAAGTTGTCTTTTTAAAGCGAATGCAATGTTAGTAAAACTTATCATATAGAGGTCAAATACCTCGCAATGTAACGATACGTTATTGTATTCGTCCTTATGGATTAGAACGAGTCGTCATATGTGGTATCAGAGCGGTGGTCTTAGCAAACCAAGTCTTGCATTAGTGTGTCTAACGGATAGTTATTAAGATGCATTAGTGAGTCTGGACTTCGACCGTGTCTGCATGTCAAAAAGTTTTGCTTATCATTTCTTGTAGAAAATTACCTGTTTATCATCCTTAGGAAATTACCTGCTTATCATTCTTAGTCGAGACACATCTTACTGCATTGATTGCATGAATAGTGTATAGACAAAATTCATATCTTAGCGTATCTGTTACTGTAAACTTTGCTTGACATATTTCGTAAATTTCTCCGTAATCTACGAAATCTTTTGTTCTATATATATATAGATATTCTATGTAATTAGAATACCATCCGATAAGCCAGAAATCATTTCATATCGAAAAATCCTTTATTCAATTGTACGAAATGGAAATCGCCACTAGTTCAAGTCCCTCGGATTCCGATATGGAGTTTTACTCGGGCTCCGGAAGCAGTATGATCGGAATAGATCAACCAATTAGCCATCATCTATTATGGATAAATTGGGGATGGGTTCGTAGCCTACTTAATCATTGGAGACAAGAAGAAGGCGATCCCTTCCATCCACCACATTTCCCTCTTGGCGAAGAACCTGAAGCACTTACCGGCGAACCTGTCCGAAACACCATCTTCTCTCTCATTTCTAGAGTATCTCGTCATGATTATATACTCTCTCAAATTCTAGATCTTATTCATCCACTCGTCTAAACCGACAATCACCTCGGTGTAATAGAAGAAGTCAACGAGCTTCGCGCACGGGTAGTGACTTTGGAGGATATGGTGCGAAGATTACAAGCACCATCAGCAACATCAGTACCACCAACAACAACATCCACATCCCACACCTCAACTTCACAATCTGTACCTCGAGTATCAACGTCATATGCACCGTACCAACAACAATAACCGATGAAGTATTGATTCATAACTTCATTAAAGAAACATTCTGAGGCGATTATGTAATCTCTAAAGTCTTAGAGATTATCTATTCCGGCGTTAACCATAAATCAGATGAGTGGACCGAAATGATAGAAGGGAGACTAGAAACCCTGACAAGAATGGTGAGTGGTTTACAAGCTAAACGTGTTATACAAGCGCCACCGGTAGTACCACCAAAATCACCATCAGTATCACCAACACCAGCAACACTTGTAGCACCACAAGCTACACCAACTCCATAACCACCAACGATATCGACACCACAATCATCAACGAATATATTGTATCAACGAGTTATGAAGTATTAACTCATTCCCTCTGAAGAATTATATGTATATATATATATATATATATATATATATATATATGTATATGTATATATATATATATATATATATATATATATAAATTTTGAAAACCATAAAAAAATCTTTTCGTACTAAGCTATTACGTGTGAATTTTAACTAGTAGATACTACTCAGTTAATTCATATTCATATTACTAATATGCAATGATGTACATCCTTCATTAACGACTTAACCATCGTTAACTACAATATCCGTTTCAACTCAATGAATTCTATTTCATAATAAACCAAGTGTATTATTCAATTGTATGTTTGATTCTACACTTTCATTTTCGATGTACTCGAAACTTTCTAGAAAACATCATTTATATCTTGCGAAGTTCATAAGAATTCCACAAGCACCAACATCATTCACCGAGGAAATATCAATAAAAATGAATAATGAAATATTGATTCACAATTTCATTTACGTTGAAGAGATAATTCGCGAAGATTACGTAATTTCTAAAGTTTAAGAGATTATTCATTTCTAGTTCCAGCCGTAAGTCAAATGAGTTTAATTCAATATTAACTCATTTAATCTGTATTACATCTGAAGAAAATATACATATATATATTTTCATAAAGACTGTAATAAAAATTCTCTTGTACAAAATATTACTTGTGAAACTTTTAACGGGTAGGTAATACCCGAGAGATATATGAATTCACAATTAATATGTTACATTCTTCGATTCTGATTCAGCAAATTATCAACTATACTTAATACTTTTACAACGATATACATTCTTTCATAGAAATCAAAACAACTATTCGTATCCAAATTTGATTACATATTCTGATTTTGACAAATCAAAATCTAAGTCAAGATTTAAGAGAAGACATCACTCTTAGATTCCTATATCTTTCCAAGCCATACTTTGAATTCAAAACTGTGCCAGAACATCACTTTTATTCATAACACTCAGAAAGATATTAGAATCATTCAAGATTCATGACAATTTCATCATTTGGGTATTGATGATGACAATCTGCGTTCAAACCGTTCATGATTCTTGAAAATCCCTCAATTAAGAAACAACCGAGAGGATAATCCAACCACACGTTATCTACAAAAAGAAGAACTTATGCATATAGTCATGCACCTGGAAAACTCTTGAAATCTAAGTAGAAGTTTAAAACAAATCAATGATCCCTTGGCGTTGTTATTACTGAAAATTACTTTACAATCCCTCTCCAAGATAGCCAATTTTGTCACATCTCCAGCAAAACAACATCGACTTTTCATTCGAATAAACCTTATTATAACTTTGATATAAGTTTGCCTTTCGTCATCGTTACCAGGGAACCGTTTATATCCCACCACATTAGCAGTAAACTTAACAGCAACTTCATTACTCATTGGCTTAAGTCTTTATGAAAAACCATTATATTTGTTCATTTAAAACCTTATCATATACTCATCCACATCTTATAACGAGAATCGCCATACCAATCACCGAGAATAGGCAATCAGTATTTTGAATCTCGCAGCGTTACTACAGCAACAATTATATGTATACATATAACATCTATCTCCTAGACTTACGTACTTCAATCGTGAACTTCTGAAAAGCACCCCAAACTACGTATTAGTTCTCCGAATTTTTGGAAAATGCAGATGAAGCAACAAAAATTGAAAATGACCTTAACAGCCGAAAGTTTGATGATGAAGAATAATGTGTTGGAAAATCACAAAGACTAAACCTGCCTTCAAAGAAACCAAATGATTCAGTATATGCTAAAGTCATTAACGAATACCTTACTCCTGACTCTAAACCCTTACGGACAAATCTTCTTCATCATCCTTTGATATTAGAAATTCGATGATATCATCGTATTTTTCATTATCTCTATTCTTGATATTTCTGAAGATATTTTCATAGCTATTCTTATCTGAAATCATTTATCTCTTCACGATATCAGCGTTACATCAGAAAGGAAACTGTTTTAGCTTCTAAATTCTGAAAAATTCGAATTTAAAATATGAATGTTTTTGAAGAAGTGTTGGGAACTGAAGCATGAGTTAGTATAATATAATGACACTTGATCAATGTGATTATATTATAGTAAGTCATGCTGAGTTTCAAATGGAACTTGATGATTCACAGATTATAACGTCATCATGTGCCATGTTACACGACTCTACATTCTATCTAATCTCTAAACATATCAAAAACATATTTTCTTGATAGTTCTATCTTTTCTCTTGAATTCTAGTAATTTAACCAATCAAGATCCTGCTATTACAATTTTTCTCTCAGAACATTAGTCATGTTCATCCAAAACTTCATACCTACGGATTCTGGACCATTATTCGCTTGACTTAAAGTCGGGAAGAGAAAACAAAAGTATGGAACTCCGAAATATAAGGGAAGAAATAAAGCCCAACGACAACTCAGAAATTACAAACCGTGTATATCGATGCATATAGCAATATAAAGACACGAGAAAACTAAAAACACTATAAACCCATGAGTATAGTAGAAGTAAATAGATTCTTCCGGCGGTAGATGAAAAAGAAGAATGACAGATATGAAAGTTAGGAGTAAATCAAGAATTACAACTGGATGGAGCATATTGACGAATGCTTTAAAGTATGAATTGAGGGAGAAAGAATAGAAGGTATGAGCTGTGAAAATAAGGAAACAAAGATGGTGGATTTATAGTGAAGTATCAGACAGGGCAATCGAGATAGATCATCGCATTTAACCAAAGAGGATTCTAATTTCCTTAATTACCGAAGAACCGAATCCTATTAGGAAGATTTTCTTTAAATCCCTTGAATTCCGAAAATCAACCATATCTACGTCAAAAGATATGACGAAACTTTATTCCCTCATTTCACTATTTTGTGATAGCTTCACTTATACTCTTCGCGTAATCGAATTGTTTTATCCATATTACTCATTGATGATAAAACTCTAATTTCCAGCTTGTATGAGTCATAAAAACATATTCATTGTCAACCATGATGATCCCAATCAAATTTCGGGACGAAATTTCTTTAACGGGTAGGTACTGTGACGACCCGAAAATTTCCGACCAAATTTAAACTTAATCTTTATATGATTTCGACACGATAAGAAAAGGCTGTAATGTTGAGTCTTAAAAATTTTAGAACTATATTCATGTAATCAATTACCCTTTGACTGTGCTTGACGATTCATGAACATTTATGTGTATATAGATATGTATATACATAATACATAGTTATATTAATTTAAAATGTTAACTAAGTATTAAATGTATAATACTTTACATGAACGTAATTGATTCAATATATGTTTAATATATTTATCGGCGGAATTAAAAGATAATATCAAATGATTGAATTATCAGTTATATTGTGATATGATTAAGGGTCTCTGTTGTGTGGTCCACTCTGATTTAAGAAATCTGTTCTTTTTAACAATATTCGGAAAATGGTAATGTGATTTACAATTAAAAACAAATGTGTCAATTAACGAGAGTTAGACAAAAGTTAGTGGAGATTCCTGCTTAACGATAACGAATTATCAGTTTGATGAGTTAATTATTTAACTTTCACGATATTTAATAGTGAGAACTTGTAATCTAAATAATCTAGATACTAGATGTCGACAAGTTAAATAAGTTAACATGTTGTATTAAAATGATTTCTTATATTTAACTATCTATCGCCTTACGATTCACGATTGAACTATAATTTAAAAAAAACATGAAACCCGTTATAAGTTATATAGGATTTTATTTTCTTAAAACGTTTTATGATATAATTGATAAATTATGAAATGGTATGCATGCCTGTCAACTTTCGATAAAATGAAAGTTGTATTTTTAAAGCGAATGCAATGTTTGTAAAACTTATCATATAGAGGTCAAATACCTCGCAATGTGACCATACGTTATTGTATTCGTCCTTATGGATTAGGACGGGTCGTCACAAAATGAGGCAACACCCCGATAATACTCAATTCGAACAAAACTTCACCGGGATCCTCTTCGAAGAATCACCGGTCCACCACTTAAATTCTTTTCTAAAGATGACTATTCATGGAATTCCCCAAAATATTCATCCGAAATAACTTCAGAATCTACATCGTCAGGCACATCTTCGAATCGCCCATCATATTCCCAAGTGTCATGATCAATTACATTACCAATCGTAACATTATTTTCGAGCCATTCATCAATGTTACCCTTATTTTCACACTTTGTTTCGTTGACCCGGATTGTCATTAGTTGATAATCCTCTTTTTTCTCAAAGTCAACCTCATTGTCATCACTACCCCCAACGGAAACACAACCTGTAACATTATCTTTCAAGGAGTCCTGCACATCATTCTCAACACACAAGTCTGTTAAATGAAGTTTAAAACAAGTAATATCATTGGACTTGGGTTGTGTTCTGGCCTTGTCTACATGAAAAATCACTCTCTCATCACCTACACCTATGCTAAGTTGGTTCTGTTGAACATGGATAATTGCATCAGCGGTGTTTAGGAAAGGTCGACCTAGAATGATTGGTACTTTAGTGTCCTCTTTCATCAAGCACTACAAAATCGGCCGGAAAGACTAATGGCTCCTTGTTTGGACAAGGGTGGCTAACTCTTACTATCAAGTCTTTGGCTATACCTATGGGAGTGTCAAAAGAATGGTTGGCCAAACAGATTCCCATTCTAGTCAGCTTCAAGTCTCCTAGGCCAAGTTTCAAGTACCACGAATAGGGCATTAAATTAACACTTGCCCCTAAATCGGCTAGGGCATCGTACACTACCGAGTCACCCAATAAACAAGGAATGATAAAGCTACATGGATCTCCTAAATTTAGAGGCATCTTTTGCTTTTGCAAAATGGCCGAACACACCTCATTGAGGAACGTGGCTGACACCTCTTGGTACTTACCTTTCGAAGAGATGAGATCTTTTAGAAACTTCCCGTAGTTAGGCATTCCTCTAATCACTTCCGCCAATGGCATATTGATGCTTATCTGATTAATTATATCCAAGAACTTCTTGTATTGATTTGCCAGCTTATCTTTCTTTAGAGCTTTAAGATATGGAATCGGTGCTTTGTACACCTTCAATGGTGGCTTAGCTATGACCTCCGGTGGATCATCTTTCTTTTGCTCTTGAGCCTTTGGCTCATCATCTTAGAACTTTCATCCTTTGACTCTTTTTCATTCGGTACCTGCAAAACAGTAGGAGAAACAATAGGTGGAGACTTGAGAGTCTCCTCATTAAGGACCAAACCACTTCGGGTGGTTATGGCATTCACGCGCTCATTTCTAACCGGTCCTTTGTTGTTCGGATTGGACTGCGTGTTAGATGGGAGAGTACCCGGTGGTCTCTCTGATAAAGACTGAGCAATACGACCCACATCACGTTCTAAATTCTGAATTGAGGCCTGCTAACTTCTAACTTGCTGCCTTGTCGATTTACCATCCTGTATTAAAGCAGTAATGCTCTCATACATTTTCATAATAAAACCCCTTAGCAATTCTTCCAACGGAGGCATCTTATTTTCTGGCTACTGAACTGGTTACATCGGTTGCTGAAGATTTCTAGGCGGTGCTTGCTGATTTCTATTATTAAGCCCAGGTGGCCTGTATGGATATACCTTCTGATTACCCTGATAAACCTGATTACCATTCTGATAATTGTTACCACTAGTATTACCTGCTTGGTTGAAAAAATGTCTTCCACCCGAAAATTCACTAAGAGGAAAATCACCCTTCTTAACATAACCCACATAATTAGCATGTTCCTCCATTGACGCTTGATCAAAATCTTTCGTAAGATGCGATCCTTGACATAACTCACAACCAACCTTTATCGCGTGCATTTCTTTAGTTATCGACTCCATCTGTCTTTTAAAAGTTGCAAGTTGAGCTTTAACTGAAGCAAGCTCGTGACTAGTTTCGGTACTAGTGACATGAGAAGAGCGAGAGACATCCATTTCTTGATGGCAATCATATGAATGCGTAGCAGTTTCGGAGATGATTTCGGAAGCTTCATCTGAAGTCTTTTTCATCAAAGAACCACCTGCAGCAATATCAATTTCTTTCCTTGTCGACACATTAACACCCTTATAAAATATCTGGACCTTATTAAAGTTGTTCAACCCGTGTTGAGGACAATTGCGTAACATTTTACCGAATCGTGTCCATGCATCATAAAGTGTCTCATGTGGCTTCTGAATAAAGTGGTTAATTTCACTTTGCAATTTAGTAGCTTTAGAAGCTGGAAAGAAACGCTGCAGAAACTTATCTTCCATCGTAGTCCAACTATCAATCTCACCTTCGGGCAATGATTCTAACCAATCCTTGGCATCATCTTTCAAAGACCAAGGAAAAACCCTTAAATAGATAACTGTATCCACAACCTGGGCAATCTTGAACAAATTACAAATGCTTTTGAAGTTCCAAAGATGCTCAAATGCATCCTCTTTCGGTGTACCCCTGAACTGGCATTGGTGAGTTATCATATTAAGAATCTGTCCTTTGACCTCAAAATCCGTATTGACTGTCGATTGCCTAATGGCATGCCCATTACCATCCCTCGTGGCTTTTATCATTGCTTCCATAGTCTGACCTTCTCATCCTTAAGCCAAGATGACTTCTTCTTTCTTAATATATTCAAAATCCGAAATATATAAAGGTAACTCTGCGAAACCTTCGGCGATTTCCTGTTCTTCTTTAGCTTTGCTGCGTGTATAGTAAACTCTAGACAGTTCCAGAGTTATTGGTACCTAACC